>NW_005871051.1:15034823-15065313 GCF_000147115.1 Myotis lucifugus | reverse complement strand
ATATATATACACACACACACACACACACACACACACGGCCACACTCCTAATGTATAAAATTGTGTTTTAGGATAGTGATAGAAAATGAATTTCCTATTGTGGGTTGTCCTCATATTAAAGTTCTAAAGTAACTGCTTTAGTTCAAAAAAATTTTTTTTGATGCTTTGGTTTTCTCTTTCCTATCCAAAGCAATGTTCCTCTAGTCTCCCACAAAACAATTTCCTGAGTGGATTCTCTCTTACTCCTGAGTTCTTTTATGTTGCTCTAGTAGTTAGACCTTCCCTGACTGCCCAGTTCCTTTTTCTTTCTCCTTGCCTTCCTTCTCTTCTACATTCCTTCCCTCACCAAACACAGGCATACACGTACCCACGGGGAAGCTGACATCACTGCAGGATATAAAAGTGATCCTTCCCCTCTCTAGGGCCTCAATTCTGGCCCAAAGGACATGAGGGCAGTCTACTAGGGGGCTTCCAGAGGCAGTTGCCCCTCTTCTGAGAGCCACGGGAAGATAGTCTCATCCCTTCCCCAGATCTTGTCTTCTTGCATTATGATCTGTGGAGATGCCAGGACCACCTTGGTGCCAACACTAATGATGGCAGAACAGGGGGAAAGAGAGAGCTTGACTCCTTGAAAATATCTTAGATTTGCTGAGCCCACCAAATCCAAAGCTGGCCCTACCTGTGGACTTTCTCTTATGAGAGATTTAAAAGTTCCTTATTGTCAGCCCAAGTTGGGGTTCCTGACACTTGTAGCCAAAAGCATCTTAACTAATACATTAATCAATAAACAAGAATAATCAAGAACTCTTGTAAAAAAGAATATTAATTAAATGGAACTTAATTTACCTGGCATTAAAACATATGACAAAGAAACACAATTTCTATAGCATAGAACTGGCAAATTAATTGAAAGAAAAACCAGTGAAGTACATAATCTACTAATAAATCTTAGACCATATGTAAAGTTTATTATATACATATTACATGGTATAGAGTAAAGGATGTATTAGTGTCATATTTCACATGAATGCTGCAGAAAATATGCTTGAGATTGCATTTTTCACAGATTAGATCCCATTGATCAACAAATTATGCTGACTGCCTTCAAGTATATGATGGCATTTTAACAGTTTCTCAGTTGTCACCTATGTCCACTGGAATAAAAAGGGTGGAGAGGGGCAATTGAAGCATTTGCCTTTGGGGATAAGTATTTAATCACCGTTTAAAATTGGTGAAATTATGGTGTAATAAAAAGCAGACCTTCTTCAGGATGGTTTGATTATTATTTTAAATTCTCTGCAGACAGTGTACCCCACATAAGGGTCTCTGAAAGCCTACTCTAGGTATGTTGCCGCCGTAGTCCAAGCTCTTTAATTCTGGGTTGTAGCATGGACAGCCTCACTGTTCTCTCTGCTTCCATTCTTGCCCTGGATACAGTGGGTGAGGGAGGGGGGTTCTACATAGTTGTCAACTTGTTTTTTATTTGCTGGCTTAGTCTCATGTAAATTCTGCTCTGATGGCATACAGAGCATATCACATGCAGAACAGTTTAATTTACAGTTTTCTCAGTTATTACCTTCAGACTCATGTCTATTGCTTCAATTTGGTTTGTCAATAAAGTTTTATCTAATTTAAATTACTAAGCCCAAGAATTTAGAACAGTACCTGGAAGAAAGCATCTTATACTAAATACATGTCAACCAAATTAACAAAATTTCCACCATTAGACCAATAAAAATACAAAAGAGAGAATGATAAAATTCTTGGATAGAAGGCATGGCATGAAATACTTATCTATTATTTAGAGGTGTTTATCAAACTAATCATTTAAAACATCTACAGAGTATTGATTTTCATAATACAAATACCACACTATTTCTTTCAAGTTTTGGGGGGTGGGGTAGAGGAGTGCATAGTAAGGGATGCTGTATGAAGATGATTTTAAACTATTCTTATTTATACTCTTCTTATTTACAAGTGTGAAAAGATACTTCTGAGCTCAAGCATCCTGAGTAAATCATATTCGAATATTGCTTGAAATTTAATTTTAGATAAGTATAACTGCAAGTTATCACAAGTACCCACTGTGCAGGCTTCGTCTTCAGCAGCGCCATGCTATTTGCACATCTGTTGAACTACAATTTCCCTTAAAGGATTATCCTATTTAAAAGTATCAGCTTGGCAGATTAAGGATGATTATCTATTTAATTTTGTATATACAGTCTATTAAAAAGAAGACAAATGCTTGGGCCACTTGACTTTGGGCTATGAAGTATGTGTGGACTGCAAATTTTAACCATATTAATTTTAAATCTAATAAACTATTATGTGCTATTAAGTTAAAATAATACATTCTTTTTAATACAATAATTTTATGTACCTCAGAAAAACTCAAAGGTCTGATTGTCTTATTTCTTTATACAAATGCATTTTCTAGAATACTATAGGCATAAAATGTCATTGTCATATTTCAAAGTGAGCTATGCTAACATGTACATGTAATTTTTATTATATCTGCAAACATATGGGCATAGCTAATTATATGCATTCAAATATTTTATTGCATAGGTGATATGAAGATATAGCTAGTTATGAAATTTATTTTTCACACTTGGTATAGAGATACAAATCTTTTTAAAGTGTTGAAAATGATTTGGCATTTGTAAATTATTATATGCATATAACTACTGTAAATATATTTAAAAGTCTTCATTACATTAATACTATATAAAATAAATCTTCATAAAATATTATGGCATTCATTTAGAATTTGTTATTATTTGGGCATTGTCTAGATTGAAATTGTTTGTATATAATTATGAATATAGACTTCATAATGGACTTCCAAGGAAATATTTTATCTGCATGTGAAAATATTTTCAAGCACCTTTTGTCATCTATGCCCACAATGTTACAAATATGTAGTACAGCTACATTAGAGAGCTAAGCAACAATAAAAACTACATTTGAAAAAATACTACACAAAATTGAGGAATTGATAGCACAATTGTGGCTTTTTTTTGTAGAATCCAGGTAATTGCAGCTGCAGTAGTTGATTGAGTCTGCACAAGGCTATAATTTGGAAGGTTAATAAGTTATTTCCTGCTCTGATTTAACCAGAATGGGTCACATTCTTACTATCTCATATAGTCCTTATAAGAAGAGTTTGATTGAGTCATTGATTTACTAAAACGAAGGAGTTTATGCTTTTTTTTTTTTTTTTGGTCAAGACTCCTGTTGAAACAGGGACTGAATGTATTGCTAGTTGTGCAAGAATAAAAACTGGTATTTGCCCAGTGGCTCAGTGGTTGAGCATCAACCTATGAACCTGGAGGTCATGGTTTGATTCCAGATTAGGGCACATGCCTGGGTTGCAGGTTCGATCCCCAGTCTAGGGAATGCAGAATGCAGCTGATCAATGATTCTCTCTCAGCACTGATATTTCTATCTCCCTTTCCCTCTCTCTTCCTCTCTGAAATCAATAAAATATATTTAAAAAAATGGTATTGTTGAGCAATACAGATGTCATTTATATTTGAGACTCAATTTTTTAAATGTCTTTTCATTTTGTTGACAGTTTGCTGTGCAAAAATTTAGTTTGATGTAGTCCCGTTTGTTTACTTTTTCTTTTGTTACCTTACCCTAGAAGATAAATTAGAAAAAAATATTGCTACAAGAAATGTTCCAGATTTTACTGTCTATGTTTTCTTCTAAGATTTCTATGGTTTTAGGTCTTACATTTAAGTCTTTAATTCTCCTTCTTCTTCTTTTATTGATTTTGGAGAGGAAGGGAGAGAGTGAGAGAGAGAGAAACATCAATGATGAAAAAGAATCCTTTATTGGCTGCCTCCTGCACTCCCCAGACTGTGGATCAAACCTGAAACTCGGGCATGTGCCCTGACCGGAAATCAGATCATGACCTCCTGGTTCATAGGTAGACACTCAATCCCTGAGCCATGCCGGCCAGGCCATGCCTCTCATTTTAGAGATGATAGAGTTGAGGTCCACAGAGATTAAGTGTCCTGCTCAATTTCATGTTACAAATCATAAATGAACAACAATATTTATTCTTTAGAGCCTCACTTTGTGATTAATGTCCTTTGCTGACTCATAAAATGTGAATAATTTTTAGATGCTTCTACAAATTTAATCCAGACTCAGAAAAGATATTTGTGAATATTGGGGATATTAAATAATTATTTTTAAAACTATAAAGGCAATTCCAAAAGGGAGGCTTTGTAGTTTGTGCAATGATGTCATTAAAGTATATAACCTTTCTTCTGTAAATTTATCTTTATTGTTGAAAGTATTAGAGATGTCCACTTTTCCCCCCCCCATTAACCCATTCTAGCCCACACCCGCACCCTGTTCCAGGCCTTCACCACACTATCTGAAAGAAACAGGCTTTGTAACATGTATACATTTTACTCTTTTTAAAAGTCAGTAACTTATTTACCATAATCTGTCATAATTTACGCAATCCAAATACATTTCAGTTCTCAGAATTGATGATCCATTGCTGGGATAATAGTCTAAATACTTAACAACTGATATTGCATTGTCAACAACCATTCAGAATGAACAGTAAACAATCAAAACTGGTTTATAGTCATAATACTTTATACAACTGTGAATAGTATCCCTGAATTAATATACCTTTGGTTGATATGCCTTTAAAGTTTTCAAGGTGTCCCTACTATCAGTATAATATTATTTTTCAAACTTGCCATCAGGTAAATAAAATTGCCTCTAACACAGGGCTTAGCATGACAAAACCAAATTTACTAGTAAAAATATAGCTTTTGTTTCTTTGTTTGTTTTTAAAGATAAGGTATAAAACAATCCCTGTAAATCGCTATAATTTCTCCTTTTACAATTTTCTAGAGCTAAAGATTAAATGAAATGCAACTCAGGCTTTCAAAGACTACAAATGTGTGTATTCATTAATATACATGTGTAACTAAAGCTCTCCAAACTCTTTAGAATGGGAGAAATGGAACAAAACTCATAGGTCTGTGATGACAAAAGGGAAAGCACCTTACCCAGCTTCTAGAGTATAATTTACTTCATTCCAGGTATTAGTCATAGACTGGGGTCTACAAGGGAGATCAGATCCATAATCTGATTTCCTTTAGTTTTCCAGTTCCTTTCTCCAGTGCCGGAGAGGCCCATATTCTACTCGAGGACAAAACGATTTTGCATACACAATAGAGCCACTCAAAAGGAGGGAGAAATAAAGGGACTATAAATAATTGAGCTGGGTCATCTGGTCACCTTCCCCCTTATATTTTAGCCTCTCTCCTTGTGTCTTTCTTTCTCAGGAAATTGATGTGGTAGAAAGGACTTGCTTTTAGGAGGAGAAACTTAGATTGGCTCTGCCATCTGCCTTAGATGATGAAAGAGGTTAGCTTGCTTCCTTTTATTCTTATTTCAGTTTCTAATCAGGATGGGACTTAAAAGAAATGGCAGAAATAAGGGCCCTGCAGGTGCTCCCATAATTCATACTGAGGTGTAGGGTTGGAGTCTCAAATCCCATTAGGAACACACAAGCATTTAGAATACCCCCTTGTGCATAAGACACATCACAAACCTGGCAGATAATAGTAGTAATATTCTCTTTTCTTCTTCCAGAGACAACAAATTGCCAACCAGTGACAGGATTCTGTGTCTTTAGTCAGCACTGAGTCAAACACCGTCAAGTGGTCATTAATGGGATTATTTCAATATTCACAGAAAATGAATCACTTCTAATAGACCATAAATCAATATAAAACTGAATACTATTAGTAAAATGAGAGGCAGAATAACATGTTTAAATTCTGGTCTCTGCACTTAGACGGCTTTGAACTCTGACATCACGTCTGATCAGCCAGGTGTCACTGTGCTTGCTGTTGACTTTTTGTCCCAGTTTCCTCCTCTGTGAAAATGGGAATAACTAACCATCTCCCTGAGCTGGAGGGAAGATTAAATGCGTTTTTACCTGAGCCAATTAGGTAGCTCCTTGGACATTAGTGAAGGGGACTAGGTCCAGAGCATGGGCTGAGGTTGCCTCACTACTGAGGTAATACTCCACTTCCACAATGTTTTTCCTGTAGAGTCAGATGTTAAGTATTTTAGGCTTCCCAGGCCATATGGTCTCTGCTGCAAATACCCAGTTCTGCTGCTGTGGTGTGAAACCAGGCTTAGACAATATGCAAATGAGTGGGTGTGGCTGTGTTCCATGAAAACTCTACCTGAACACAGGTCAAGCTGGCCCATGGGCTAGCGTTTGGCAATCTTTTCTCTACCTACTGTCCTTTTGAATGGCAAGATTTGTTTCACTCTGGTTGGTAGGGATAAAAATCATTCCTAGGCTTGTGTGAGCTCTGGGGAAGTTTCCTTTTAATTCCAGACAGATTTTTCCCTGGCCTTATCTTAGCAGATACTGATTTCTATTCAGCTAAAGACTGGAGCAGAGCTCTGCAAATTTCCAGAGTTCTCTCTCTCTCTCTCTCTCTCTCTCTCTCTCTCTCTCTCTTTCTCTCCTGCTCTCTCCTCTGCCCTGTGAATTCTAGCACCCTGGCTGCCCTGGGCTGCCCCCTCTGTCGCCTCAACTCTGGGAGACTGCAGGGGTTCCCTGTGGTCTCATCCATCCTGAGTTGTGACCTAGAAACTCTCCAAGCAGCATTCTGGGGCTGTCAGTAGGGCTCCTCTCACTGACTTCCCCTCTCTCAGGTATCACTGTTTTTCATTGCCCAATATTTGATGTCTGAAAAAAACCCATTTCATATATTTCATCTGATTTTCCTTTTTAGTTGTTTCAGGTAGTAGGGTAAATCTGGTCCCTGTTATTTTATCTTGGAAGTAGAAATCCTAATAGGTTTTTATTATTCCACATTCAAGGAACTGAGGCTCAGAAATGTTGAAATTTCACCAGGTCCATTCAGCTAATAAGTATTAGAGACAAAATTCAAAACCAGGGAGTGGGGGTGGGGGCAATGGGGCGATAAGGACACATCTGTAATACCTTAATCAATAAAGAAAAAAAATTAAAAAATTAAAAACCAGGGCTTCTCTAATTTCTAAATGAGTACTTTGCCAATTAAGATGCACTGTGTCCATCAGAAAGAATTTGCAATCTGCCTTTTAAACACACAAGGATGAACAGTACCCTTTACTAACAAAACACAAAAAAATAAATTCATTTTGAACCAACAATTTTGGGAGTATGTTACTATATTTTGAAAAATCATGGAGGGGGCATATACTTTTCATATTTTCCAATGGGGTCACCCCTCCCCCATTTTACAATTTTTATTGTGGTTTTGCTTGTAGAGAATATTTAGGCTTTTCTCAAGTAGTAGGAAACCTTGCCCCTTTTGATGATCTGATACTAATAAGCTTTCCACTGAAAGTCCTCATCTGGCTCAAACTTTAGCTTCTGCATTGTCTAGGGATGTGACTTTGCAAACGTACCGAAATTATCTTTGACAGAGGAGACAAATGCATGTGTTGCTAAACTACATAAACATGAGGCAGTGAGAAATGTAGAAGTGTAAGTATAAATTCTCACAGTTCATTTTTATTACTTCACACAATTCCATTTAACATTTTCTGAAATTGTAATAAATCGTTGAATGATAAAACATATGGCATTTGAGTATGCCAAGTGAGAGATATTGTTTAGATAGTGAGTTTTGCAGAAATGTGTAGCATTATATTACCAGGAGGCTCTCTGTTGAATGAGAAAGGAACACTTATCCTTTTACAAATACACAAGTTATAAATATATACTAATATATGTATATATCTGTAAACACCGATAATCTGTTTGTCACAAGCAATGTATTTGCAAATATAACATTATGTAAATAGTGCTATGCCATATGCAACTCCGCTTTTAAATGTGTGAGAAGCAGATTTCTTATAGTAACAGAAAAGCTAAACTCTAGACAGTGATTCAGATGTCTTTAAACCTTTTGATTTTAATATATTGTATATGTACTGTTATATACAACCTTACCTCTTAGTTAACCATTTAAATTATTCTTACCATTACATGAACATGAGGTTTGACCCTTGTTTTTAATAGCTATTCATTAGTGTTTTATAGTTTCATTAGAAACTTCCTACACTCTCACACAACCTTAGGCATCTTATGTGTACAACCAAATATACACACATTTTTCTCATCCATGAAATGATTGGAATGACCTTCTAAGATCCCTCCCTAGCTAGCAATAACATGGAAGGTGATTATACTAGGATTTCCACATTATAGGATATACATTATCGCTTTGAAACATCAGAACACTATAAAAAATGATCTCCTCCATGGAGAATCTTAGTTCAGAGAGATTGAATAATCTGCTTCCAGTCTAAGAGATGCTAAAGACCTAAGGTTTGGAATTATAATATATATTCTTTTACTATATCACTGGTTTTCAAATATTTTTATCAAAGATACATTTTAAAAATGATACACTAGGAGAAATAACAAATAATGTCCTAGATGTATATAACAGCACAATTTAACTCTGTCAGAATTTCAACCTGGAAACATGAGTTGACACAACTAATGGGAGCCCTCAATAAATGTTAACTATTCTCAACAGTGTCAATTCTTCCTGCATTTATCAAAAATTGTGAATAAAAGTATGTCAAATAGAAGTGCATTTTGAGCTTATTAAATTAGATATGATTTTATCCTCATAGTTCAAATATTTTTGGTATAATTTTGTTGTACTATCTTTCAAATAATCTTTTCCTGAATAAATGCAGATTAGAAGAGATTTATGTGCCCCTATCCTTATTCTGATTTTGTTCTGCTCTTGACTTGTACTTCTTTACTTCCTTAATATGAACATAATTTATGGTGTTTGACTGTGATTTGCAGGTCTCTGTCCAAGCCCTCATTAGAGCTTGCATTTGCTCTCCTTTGTTCCTTCAACCTTTGATATATTTCAAACTCTTAAAATCTCTTCCATTTAAATATCTACGACAGAAGCACAAATTTCTCATTATTAAATGAGAAAAAGGCTCATGGCATTAATTTTTCAAACAGAATTAATGTTAATTATATTATGTTTCTTAAAGAAATGGTCAAAGGGTTGGGAAGGTCAAGTTGAAATCATATGCCCTCAAGTTTTCAATGTTTTGATTATGTAGCCCTGCACTTATGTTCCCAGTAACCAAGGCATGGAAACAACCAAAGTATACTTCAATAGATGATTGGATAAAAAAGGTGTGATACACAGTATATATAATGAAATACCACTCAGCCATAAGAAAAGATGAAATACTGCCATTTGTGAAAACATGGATGAACCCGGACAATATTATGTTAAGTGCAATAAGTAAGTCAGAAAAAAGCCAATAAACATATGATTTCACTCATTTGTGGGATATAAAACTGAAACTCATAGACACAGACAACAGAGGGGAAGGGGTGGAGGGGAAGTAAAGGGTAAACAGGGCCAAATATGTGGTGAT
This sequence comes from Myotis lucifugus, assembly GCF_000147115.1. Taxonomy (NCBI): domain Eukaryota; kingdom Metazoa; phylum Chordata; class Mammalia; order Chiroptera; family Vespertilionidae; genus Myotis; species Myotis lucifugus. The sequence continues at coordinate 15,055,843 of NW_005871051.1, read as the reverse complement.
GGAAGATGATTTTACTTTGTGTGGTGGGCACACAATGCAACATACACATCATGTGTCATAGATTTGTACACTTAAAACCTATATAATAGGTTTAACTACTGTTACCCCAAGAAATTTAATTTAAAAGATAACTTTATGTCCTCAAACTGATGAAGTGGTTTCATTAACAGGGTCTCTGGTTTAAACTCTTTGACTTTTAAGTTTCTTATTGTTCTGCCCATGATCCTCATACTTTAATATTAGTGAATTACCAAGAATACAACAGTCATGGAGAGAAAAAATAGGTTTGTTTTTCTAAAGACTTTAAGTTGATATTGTCGTATGATAATAAGATTGGTAATGCCCTAACCGGTTTGGCTCAGTGGATAGAGCATCAACCTGTGGACTGAGAGGTCCCAGGTTCGATTCCGGTCAAGGGCATGTACCTTGGTTGCAGGCACATCCCCAGTGGGGAGTGTGCAAGAGGCAGCTGGTCGATGTTTCTTTCTCATCGATGTTTCTGACTCTCTGTCCCTCTCCCTTCCTCTCTGTGGAAAATCAATAAAATATATTTTAAAAAAAAGATTGGTATTATATTTATTTAAAATCAAGTTTGCCTGACCAAGTATAGAGAAGAAATTTCAGGCTGTATGACAAAGACAGTAAAAAGCAAGTGGCAACATTTTTAATAATGACAGTAAAATATATATCTATTATTAGTTGCACAGCATTACAAAATACCTTTAATTTATATTATTATAAAGTGTAATTAAAAGTTTTGAAATTTCAGGGTTCAAAATTCAAGAACATAAATACTTAGATGCTAAATAATACAAAGGTATTTAAGGATGTGAAATGTTTGTGAAAACCAAATTAAAACTCCTTTAGCACTATGATGTCAAGGTAAAATTTGTCTATTGAAAGTATAAATTTAAATCAATAGGCTGTCACACTGTAAAATTAAATTCTCAGAGTTGGGGATCTTTTATTATTCTGTACAGAATTTTAAAAAATAAGTTTGAACTCTAGTGGACCATAATTGTCTTAATGTCTAAAACATTTTTAAAGAAGCCATTCTTATTAGCATGGTTCATATACTAATCTGTAACAGGAACACAACTTAAAGGTTTTTAAGAAGGCAAACTTCCTATATTCTAAATCTCAGCTGTGTGATGGGAATATCATGAAACCAGTGTCACAAAACACACAATTGTCATATGTCTCTATAATTACTACAAACTTTCTGAAATACAGAATTAATATGGACTATTTTTAAATGAAACATTATATATATATTTCTTCATCTAAAATAGTTATCTCTGGCGAGGATGCAGAGAAAAAGGAACCCTCGCGCACTGCTGGTGGGAATGCAGACTGGCGCAGCCACTGTGGAGAACAGTATGGAGTTTCCTCAAAAAACTGAAAATGGAATTCCCATTTGACCCAGTGATCCCACGTCTAGGAATATATCCCAAGAAACTAGAAATACCAATCAGAAAGAATATATGTTCATAGCAGCACAATTCACCATAGCTAAGGTTTAGAACTAGCCTAAGTGCCCATCAGCAGATGAGTGGACTAGAAAACTGTGGTACATCTACACAATGGAATACTACGCTGCGGTAAAAAAGGAGTTCTTACCATTTGCAACAGCATGGATAGAACTAGAGAGCATTATGCTAAGTGAAATAAGCCAGTCAGAGAAAGATAAATACCATATGATCTCATTTATGGAATATAATGAACATAAATTGATGAACAAAAACAGATCCAGAGACAAAGAAACATTGATCAGACCATCAAACCTTAGAGGGAAGGTAGGGGCGGGTGGGGGTAAGGGGAAAAGATCAATCAAAGGACTTGTATGCATGCATATAAGCCTAACCAATGGACACAGACAACAGGGTGTGAGGGCATGAGTGGTGTGGATGGGGGGAAATGGGGGGATAAGGACACATATGTAATACCTTAATCAATAAAGAAATTAAAAAAAATAAAATAAAATAGTTATCACTATAACTTGGTCTATCTACCACAAATTACTATCAAAGATTTTTAAAAATTCTCAAAATTTAAAACACGTATCACACTAGCAAAGAAAAGTTATATTATCCAATAATATATACACATTTTTACTTAGAACAGGCTATAATTAAAAATAAAGATGTAACTGCAATTTTAACCTTCTAAACAGACGACTGGAATTATTGTGTGGTTCATATCAGTTGTCATACTATTTATCATTAGCAAGGATAAGCACAATCAAATAATTACACAGAGCATATAATTGCAACAATAAGATGAATATACATATATTACAAATAAACTGTAAAATCTAAAGAATCTGGGGTAATTTGGCAAATTTAAATTAGCCCATGAAAATATTTCCATTTTATCTTGCCAACCTTTTGTTCTTCTTTACTCTCAGCCATTTTGCCTTCAAAAAAAGCAATGTACTTACCTTGGATGGTGACTTTAAGGGATATAGGCTCCAAGGTTTGACGTGGTGCTGCCAGGAACTTGTGTTATATACATTTACACACACTTACCTCCTCTATTTTTCTTCTTTCTCATATAAGATAAATATGTTTTCATAATATGACATATGATACAAAATATAATGAGATATAATATAATATATTCTAAGATAACAGTAAGAACAGAAATGCACATAGGAGGAAACAAAGGGGAAACAGGGTTAGACTGGTCACAAGTACTAAACAAAATCCTACCTGATGAATCAAAGTTCACCTCATTGCCAGGACTTGGACCTACATCAATGGACACAATTGGTAAGAGTTTCCGAAAGTCCCATAGTTTTGTGACCCCACAGGAATCGCAGGATGCTATCATGTGACCCTTTAAAGAATATTAAAAAAAGAAGTGCATTTACATATATATAAAAATATGTAGTAACACACACACACAAGAGATAAGTGTTATAATTTTATTAAATCCACAAGAATACATTGCTCTAAACTAAAAGTTACTCATTATACCTTTGTCTGAAACATAATGTTGCTATAAAATAGTAATTTAAGCACTATATAAAATTACATAATACATTTTGGAATATTATTTTATAGGAAATCATTTATTTTGGCTGATTTAATTATATCAGAAGATATAGTAAAACTAAAATACACACACCCATATAGTTCATGTACATATACACATATCATGTTGGGTGGGATTAAAAAGTAGATTTACAGTTATTTGTATGGAAATAATACAATATTAATAAATAACACAAGAATAAAATCTGTGTTTCATGTACTCACAATTGTAAAACTACTTTTGCCATGCCCTGTGTCATATATGTGATCTACACGTAAAAACTATATACATGAAAACATTGTACTAAAAGGGGGGCATCTTACTTTATACACTCTAATTAGTTAGTACTAATACTTTATATCTCAAGTGGAGTGAAAAAACAGAGATAGTAAAACAAACGCAACGAAAGAAGAGTTTTTAATCACTGAAGGTAGAATCACTAGGGCCAGGTGCAACTGATGGCAAGGAAACAGTTTCTTCTGTGGTCATTTAGACAAAATTACTAGATATATGTGGGGCTTTTGGGTTATATGTATTAGGATAAGGATGAAGGTAATTGGATAAAGGAGATAAAAAAAAAAAGGAAGGGTGAATGCATTCAATTGTTATGGAAACAGGAATGGGTATTTTCCCAATATAGAAGCACCAGCATGGATGCACTAGGTCCAAGCTGAAGGTTTATTCACTCCTCATGCTGGCCTCTCAGATGTTTATTGAGCATCTACTTTCTGTCAGGGACCAGGATATAGTGATGAGTAAGAGGGGTTTCCGTTCTCCAGCAATTCATAATATATGCTCACTCTCATCATCCTGCCATTTAAATTCTCTCTACTCGGCAATTAAATATGAGTATTGGCCACATCGGGCCTATAAATAATGTTTATGATGCCATTATACTGTTTGCCATGCAATATACAGTATCTCTTTCAGCTTTAGCTTACTTTTTTAATGTTAAATAAAAAGTATATTCATTTTCTTCCTAAATATTCTAAAATGTTAAATAACTTGATTATTGTACAATTCTCCTTCTTACCATTTTTAATTAGCTCACATAATTTTTTTCTCATTTACTCCTTGATTTCTATTCTTTTTCTCAAAAATGTGTTATGTTACATTCCAAGTGGACTCTGCTTTTCCCTAAACATATCAGAAATGCAACAAATGCCATTAGTTTTAAAATTCTATGACTGTAATCACAAGTGAAGCAATACAGCAACCTTGTCCCCAATTTCATAAAGGGGATGTTTAATCTTTTTTATGACTTAAAAGGAACATGGAGAACTTGGAATGTTTTCAGATATGTAAACATGTATTGTAAGAATTGTGAAGAATCAGTGAATTTAATTTCCAGAAGGAAAGTTCTCAGGGTCATCAGAAATATTAATGTTAGAAATTAGAAAAAATCTTTCCAGATATAAGGGCTTTTTAAAACACCTTTCAGAAGGAAACAAAAAATTTTCCTTCAATTCAGAGAACTGAATACATTTAATTTAGAAGCAGCTTACACCAAAGACAGGTTATGGACTTGATTGACTTTTCTTTTCTGGGTGCTATAAACTAAAGATAATCTTAAAGTGTGCTATATACCACTGAATATTACAATTTGCGGAAATACACCTATAAATATTTCAATCACTCTTGGTGTGAAAATAAGTATTTAAATACTTTTAACATTTTTACATTTTACTTTTACTGTTGTCAAATGACCAATGTTAAACTATCTGATAATAATACTTATTAAGTGTTTTAAATGAATCAAGTGCTGTGCTAAATGCTTGTTAATAAAGAATAGATATTATTTTAGACCATTTTGAATAATACCATTTAGTCAGATTTTTCTATTTCCCAAGATAGTTAGGAGCCATGGCGAAGTATACAGTAGGTAAACTAAATATAATAACTTATTAAGTGATATAAATAAGTTTGTGTTCATATTTGATAACCAAGAGATATTTGGTAGTGAAGGAACAACTTAGCTGCACTTCCAATTAGCCAATGAGGCAGAGGCAGTGCCTATGGCAGTGTAGACCTCAACAAATATTGGTGAAACCAATAGATGATGAATGCCTCAATGGAACTTACCTAGTTTTACTTTAGTCCAAGTCCTTCCATAACATTCTTGGAGTAAATGTTAGTTCTAACCCTGATAGTTCTGAATCACTTAGGAAGAAATCAAGAGCTAGACAATATAGAGAATACAGAACCAAAAACTTGGAATATCCTCAAGACCCAATATCTCTCTTCCTCTCTCATGCAAAAAGGAAGCCCTTCTGCCAATAAATCTCTTTCCTTAGGGCACTAGAAGATACTAGAATATTGCTCATCTGAACAGCATAGTGGGAGTTTTGGGGATCTAGAGGTGGAGAGGGGAGATGTAGGAGAGGTACCACCTGGCGAAAACCAAATTATTTATCTAAAATTTGTTTAGATGAGAAAAACAATGGCTAGCTGTAGTTATGTGCTAAACCTAATTGAAGAAAGATAGACTTCAAAGAAGATGTTTTCTAGAGATATTTTATTAGATGCAATAATCCCATTTTACAGATGAGAAAAATGAGGTTTAAAGAGGTCAAGTGAGTTTCCTAAAAGTACCCAGAGAGAATGAATTGGGGAGAGAATTCAAGCATAGGTCTGGTTGACTTCAGAGTCTGAGATTTTAACAATAATATTCTATTTCTTGAAAAATATACCACAATATATCACAAATGTTTACATATGTTGAATATATTTCCCCATTAGGATACATTTTCAGTAAGTCGATAACTCAGATCAATACTTGCCAAAAAGATGGTTCTCACAATATTATTTATAAGATGAAGCAGTAGAAATGTAAGAAAATTATTTTCAGTGGATGCCTAGATAGATAAATAGACATGCATGCATAAAACATACATATTTAAAACTGTAATATTACATAACAAAACTATTATTTTAGTCTGGCCAGCATGCCTCAGTGGTTGAGTGTCCATCTATGAACCAGGAGGTCATGGTTTGATTCCCAGTCAGGGTACATGCCCAGGTTGCAGGACAGATCTCTAGTGTGGGGCATGCAGGAGGCAGCTGATCAATGATTCAATGTATATATCTCTCTTTCCCTCTCCCTTCCTCTCTGAAATCAATAAAAATATAATAAATAATAAATAAAAACATTATTATCTACTGGAAGCCGATCCACCCTGGCTGCTTGAGGCAGTCTCTGCAGGGATGTTTCAAGTAACCTTGATATGGAGATGAGAAATGCCCTAGCCTTTGGAATGGAATGGATGGGATTAAGATCAAATAGGATAAATGCAGATGTAAGAGGACAAGAGGGGGAGGAACCTGGCTAGGAGAAGAAAGGTTGTTTCCTCAGGTGAGGATTTTTATCAGTAAACCCTTTAATTGAGAGTCAGAGGAGTGGTTGGTTGCTTTGATCTTTGCTTGGAGTGACCTCCTTCAGTTACTTCCTTGTAGCTTAGTGGAACAATAGAGTAACCTTTGAATGGAGATGGGAAGCCCCCTGGCCTTTTGTATAGAATCGATAGGATTGGGACCAAATAATATATATACAGATGTTAGATGACGATAAAAGAAAGAGGAACCTGGCTATGATGATCACCTGAACACTGCCTCCATGTCTTTCCTTCCTCGCCTACTCCGTCCACACCTTTGGGAACCCCTGGACCCGCTGGGGCTGGACCCCCGCAATTATCTTAACTATTATAATGGCATTTCCAAAAATTGTTAATACATGGGAAAACATACATATGCAGTTCAATGAAGGAAGGAGCAAACACAATTGTTTATACTGTCTGATACACATATAAGCATATGTTGAAAATCAGAGTGGTGGGAACTAAATCGGAAATGATTATCTTTAGGTGGTAGGATAAATCATTTTTATTTGTTTCTTTTAGCATTTTTAAAATTCAAATTTAATGGAGTTAGCATATATTAATTACTCTCATCAGAAAAAAAAACATTTTAAATAAATAAATAATGAAATCAAAACAACATACACAATACCTGTTAAGTATTAATTTTATAACTTAAAATTCTGCTATGTAAAATGGGCAAGAAAGAGGGTTCATCAAGCAAATGGCAGAAACATTAAGCCCTAAAACATCAGCTGCTTTCAATATGTGAAGGTAATGACCTGCAACTTGGTATTAAGGTATAACTATAGTAAAATGTTTAGGCTCATTAGCAGAAAAATTAGTATTTCAAACATTTTTAGTATACTGATACATTAGTGTGTCTCCTAGGACAGGCCTGTGCAGTGTTAAGGATTAGCTCATTACACCATTTCCTCAGTACCCTAATGGCACAAATAAGGCAAAGAAATATGGAATTAGAATGGAAATAGAAAGTAAAATTTGGGAATGCTCAAGTTTAAGGCTAAAGAAGAAGGGAATATAAAGCATTGGAAAGATGTAGATGAGGTTGCTGAGGTCAGTACATAATTCTTTCCTATGCTATTGTCAATCTAATAGGCATTAATAATTTATATCACCAGTCATGTCCCAGGCATATGGAAGCTTGACATCTCAAAAATAATTACTTATCATCGACAATATACAACACTTCACTACATAATCACAATAACTTGTTCAAAGGGATTTATATTTATTATCTCATTTCATCCTTCATCTTTAAGGTTAGATTATATGGCCCTATTATTCAGATGAGAAAAAAAGACTTGCAATGGTATAAAGCTTGCCCAAAGTCATCGTATTAGTAAAACAGACCCAAGATTCAAACCCAGTCAATCTGAATTAAGTGCCCAAGCTTTTAAGCTCTTAAGGAGGAAAATATTTTGCATGTTTTGACTTAGATGCTTTGGGGAATGGAATCCAATGAAATAGTACTTAGGCGCTTAAAGTGCATATTCTGTTATGAAGGCAGAACACCCTGAAAGAACTACTAGTACTGTAACAAAACATCAACAAATATGTATTAGCAAAGAACAAATTGAACAAGCAGGCTCGATCCCCAGTCCTGGTCCAGGGCACATACAGGAGGCAACCAATCCATGTGTCTCTCTCACATCGATGTTTCTGTCTCTCCCTTTCCCTTCCACTCTCTCTAAAAATCAATGGAAAAATATCCTTGGGTGAGGATTAACAAAAAACAAACAAAAAAAGGTGATGACATTTCTTTTTTTAAGGACTCTGATAAAATTATTTGTCATTCATTAACTATTGACCAGACAAGCATTCCCTGTTAGAGTGGCCTAGCCCCAGGTGATGGAGTGTGAGGAGGGGGAGAGAGGGAGAGAGGACAGGAAAGATGCAGGACAGAAAAGGATAAGACGTGATCCTAGACCTTAATGAGTGATAGAGTCATCTTGTTCAAAGTAATTTATAAATCTCCTAAGTGAAATGAAATGTATTGTCCTGCAACTACATTTTATAAATATGTATACACTAGAGGCCCAGTGCACCAGTGGGGTCCCTAGGCCTGGCCTGTGCCCTCTCACAATCTGGGACCCCTCGGGGGATGTTGGATAGCTGGTTTTGGCCCCATCCCTGCAGGCCTGACCCAGACAGGAGGGAGCCCGATCCTGTGCGTTGAGCATCTGTCCCTGGTGGTCAGTGCACATCATAGCAACCAGTCGACTGGCCGTTCAGTCACTTAGGCTTTTATGTACATAGATAAGAATAAAATAGATGTAGGTGAAATCTCCTCTTCAATACATAGAGAGCTTTCTTCCCCAAACCCTTCATCCCCGGTGGAGCCACTATTCTGTTTGTTAACTTATAGCTCAGTTCACTGCTTCTCTGCTCTTTCCATTGACCAAATCAAGTAATAGAAGATTCTGTTTGGAGTTTGAAGTGAATAGTATGTGATACTGTTGGAGCAGCTTTTGCATTAATTTACATTAAAAAACTGGAATCACGGGACCTCCTAGAGAGTGAAAGCTAGATGCAATTGCTACTGCACTTTTAGTAGTATACCAGGGATGACAATTTTAATGATATAGGCACTTAAATTCATTAATCTGTTGTTCTTTATCAGGGGAGAAAAGCAGTCCTTTTATATTCCCAGAACAATGAAGGGGGCAAGGCAGGGGATGCAAATTAGAGAATTACTAGTCTTCTCACAGTGACCAGAGGCCGGTGAGGGGCTCAGAGCCTGAATGTCCACGTGAGTCTCTTACATAGGTACACACCCCAAAATATGTAGTCAGATCTGTTCCTTTCCTGGTTGGAAAAAGTTATAATTCTTTTTTTTTATTTACCTACATCAGTCCCACAAATATTTATAGAGTACTTACTAAGAATAGGGTACAAATACATATTTCCAGTAATTTCAAAATAATCATTTCTAAAGTTCCTAAAGTGCTTACTAGGAACAGGGTACAAATTCATATTTCCAGTAATTTCAAAATAATCATTTCTAAAGTGCTTAGCTAGAGCTTTAAAAAATATATGTATTTTACCTCTTCACGGTGAAATAAAACAAACCATCTAGCAAAGATAGCAACAGCACCTTAATGACTTCATTGCAGTCCCTTTTCCCGTTTGTCCTTCTGCTCCTTAATCATTGCAGAATATATTATATGTAGATCCACACAAATTCTGTTAAATCTGTTTTATTTATTGTGATAGCAACCTAAGAATTACTCTATTTGGCAGAAGTCTCCTTTAAAGTGGCCAATTATTATTGATTAATATAGTGTGTACTGTAATAACATTGCTGGGATACACTGTAATAAATTTATTTTCTTTTAATATGTACATAAGTGCAGTTGCATAAAATCAAGGCAGTTCTATATACATAAAAAGGATAATTTATGCATTGGTTTGTATTATCATAATGTTTAAATTACTAAGGTTCAAGTTTATGATGATAAGCTATATTTGGCTGTAGCTATATGGATGTGATTAGATAACATATTCTAAAGATCTATAGTTTGACTCATAAAAATAGGTCAGAGAGGTTAAGCTATATATATTTCACTAAAATTCATAGTCTTTCTAAGAACTATTGCTTTAGGCTGTGCTTCTGCTGCCACAGAATTTTTTAGAAACTATTTTTTTCACTAAATAATATTTTCTTGAAGATAAGAAACTTTATCCACAGAATGGAGAAAGAAAATTTACAAGCCCACAAAGGCACAGTCTATTTTTACTATTTTTAGATATGCAAAAGCCATCATAATAGGGAAGTCATCTATAATTTAATGATTTGGTTTCTTTTGTAATTTTGTATTTGAGTATGTAAACCGAAAAACAACTATTTTAAAGAAAACATTCTACCCCTCAGCCTAAGAAGAGAGAAATTTTGAAGTTCTTTGTTCAATTCCAAGATTAAGCCCTGTCTTTGTGGTCTTAATTTTCTTTAGTTGAGACGGAACAAAATGTAGATGCAACCAGCATATGTTAGAAACAAAGGGATCTTTTGCTTCCCAAACAACCAAGTACAAGTCAAGGAGTATTTGCAAATGAGCATTTACACTTGAATACTTTAGGAAAAAGAGAATAAAATGCGGTCTCTGAATGCAATCTAAACATAGCAGCTTATATTTCCTTAGTTGGAAAACTTGCGTTTGTTTTTTTTATAACAGCTGCTGAACTGAGGTGGGGTGAGAGGCAGAGCATGGTGGTGATGGACATGCTGGGCCCCAAGGCCATTGTGAAGTCTGCCAGCGGAACTTCCAGACCATGTGTGGGGAGAGGGGACTCTGAAAGCATCTTCCCTGTAGGGCCATGCTGAGTCCACAAATGGCATTTCTGAGGAGGGGGCAGATTCCTCCGCTCTGCACGGTGGTGTTCATGTTAGCCAGCAGTCACTTCTTGAAGTATGATTCACAGGGTCACATTCACCCACGAACACGCAATTAAGTGGGGAAAATTACATTAACGGGGGTAATCAAGTTATCTTGTAATTATGCTTTTGAGTAAATTGGTGTGACAATTCTTTGTGCTCTAATTATGTGATTCAGAGATAATGGATGGTACATTAGACATTATAAGTAAAAGAATCTCTTTAAAAACTCAGGCTGTTATACCTGTAGTATTTCAAACATTTTCAATCCCATGCAAGTTTAGACTGACTATAATTAACCATGACTAGAGAAAAATGTATAATTTTATATTGATATTGTGATATTATTTAGAGCATTTTTGTCCTTGGAAAACTGTTTAAATGAGACAGTTATATTGGAAGACCACTTGCTTAAACGGCCAAATGTTCTGAGCAGTGATATCATATTTTTATAAAAGTAATAAATATATTTTGAACTATTTTTGGCAGTACTATGCTCAGAATAAACATGGGAAGTCAGCAAAGTGTATTAAATTCGGAAATAATATTTTAAGATCAATGGCATAAAATAAATGTATTCCTGTCCCAGCAAATGTTGTCTTAACTATGTACTCTTTTAAATGCCCCTTGAGTTCTGACCTACAGTGAATTTTTGATATTTCCTAATCAATGACTATTTATTGATTACCTCTGAACCAAGAATTATGCCAACAGCTATGGGGAAAAAAAAAAGGTATTACTCAGCCAAAGGATCTATTATATTGCCCATAGTGGGACATTTTCTTTTCACATATAAACATTTTTGAAGCCAAAGATAATGCTTGGGATTATGCTAACATGGCTTCAAACATCCCACATTTTGACCAGTAACAATTTAGGTTAATAGTGATCTCTTACAGGTAAAATATCTCACCTGCTTAATCTAATCCTAGCTTTCTCCCTGTGTTCTGTGACTCCATCACACCACACTTCTACCACCTCAGGAGCTTGGTCTTTGCTACTGCCTCTATTTGAATTTTTCCTTAAGATCACTGCAGGGGCCCTAGCTGGTTTGGCTCAGTGGATAGAGTGTTGGTCTGCAGACTGAAGGGTCCGGGTTTGATTCCGGTCAAGGGCACATGCCCGGGTTGTGGGCTCGAACCCCAGTAGGGGGCTTGCAGGAGGCAGCCGATGGATGTTTCTCTCTCATTATTGATGTTTCTATCTCTCTCCCTCCCTCTCCCTTCCTCTCTGAAATCAATAAAAATGTATTTTAAAATAAATCACTGCAGGGTTTTCTTGAATGGCATTCTCTCAGAGCCCCTCCCTGACTATTCTAAGCCCCAACTCTCACCTCATTACTCTTTTCACCTGAATTTATTCTGGTTAGATAACATTTATTATTCTTGAGACTATTCATTTGTTTAATTATTTTCTTTGGTTCTTACCAAAATATAAAGTCCATAAGGACAGGAGTTGGTATTGCGCATTGCTGCACCCTCAATATTTAGAGCTGTGCTTGAGACATGGCAAGTGCTCAGTAAAGAGATGCTAAGTTAAAAGTCATGCTGACTTTTTCATACATGCCAAAAATACTGTCATTCAAAAGATGTACATATAGAAAAACAAATGATTAGTTTTATAGTAAAAGAGGAAGTATGAAGATATATGACATCATCATGATACATCTAATTTTCATGGAACCATCAAGAAAATTACACATTCTTGAATTAACCTTTATCCAACTGTATAAATTTCTAAAAGTTAAACTTTGGGGGCAGGGGATATAATCTTAAATGAACTATTCTTTGTTATTTACATTTTTAAATTCTAACAAAACAAAGTAGAAATAAAGGGTAAAAACCTCTATCCATTTATTATATCTAAAAGTAATTTCTAACTAATTTGTATTTTCTGTTTGTACAAATTCTTTTACTTTAATTTTTCAATCCAATTATTTTATTATGTTAAGGCAAGATTATTTCATAAATGATTAATTTAAGGATATTGCAGTATGAGATTAGTTTAAAAGACATACAATTGATTTTTAGATATGTAGGAACATTGAAATAATTCAAATATGTTATAAAATAAAATTAGCATGTTACAAGTCCCTTAACTTTTTATTCTGTTGTTGTTTACAATTTCCTCAAATAGAACCTGCTTTGGTGTTTTGTTTTGTTTTTATCACATATCTAAAAGTTTTGACTTATGCAATATCTAGTTGCAATAATGAATAATAACTGACATGAAATATCAATATTGGCCAGGCTAAATGGTAGTTGACATCAAGTTGGATTGCTGAAGAAATAAACAAAATTGAAATGTTTTTGATGTGAAAGTGCTGCCTGACATCATTTGTCCTTCAGAGGATCAATAGCTGCATCACCTAAATGTTACTTGCATAGCTTTATATAAAGGGGCCAGAGAGAGATGCTAAGTACTTTCTGTTTGAGATTGAATAACAAACACAATTTTAAAAAATCAGAAATTGAGTTTCCTTTCCTAAAATGCTGTGAAGATAACTTTTCTAGGTAGGCAATTAATTGCAGGTACTTATTTGTCTGTGATTTAAAGGAAATATAAAATGAGTTAACTCATTTATGTCCATATTCCACCAACTTAGAAAAAGCAATTAACCTATCTCAGATCAAATGTAAAGCTCTTAACTGCCTAGTTATTAAATTGTATATTCTAAATGTAAAAATGAAAAAATACTCCTACTGAAGCTTATACCCATTTTTGCTCCAGTGAAATATAACTACATCATTTCTTACTTAACATAGTAGTAGGAAGTTATGAAATTTCTTCTCTCATGGCTTCTGCTTTTTCATTAAAGAATGGAGAGTATTATGCTAAATGAAATAAGCCAGTCAGAGAAAGACAAGTATCACATGATCTCACTTATACGTGGTATCTAATGATCAAAATAAACTGAGGAACAAAAAAGATCCAGAGATATTGAAGCATACAACAGACTGATGTATTTCAGAGGGAAAGGGTTGAGGGAGCAGGAAAAGATTAACCAATGAATTTTTATGCATATATGCATAGCCCATGGACAGACATGAACAGGTTACTTTAAAAAGAGGTTTTACATAAATATCTTCTTCCATTAGAAATATCGTTAAGAAATAAAGACACCAGAGCCCTAACACTATATAAAATATGAGCATAACCAATGGACATAAGACACTGGGGGGGTAGGGGAAGCCGGGGTATTGTCAAGGGCGGGGAAAAAAAAAGGACACATATGTAATACCCTTTGTAATGCTTTAAGCAATAAAAAAAATTAAATTTATATAGCTTTTCAGGACCATACATATATATTGTATATTATGTATTTGTTTCTGTGATTCTTGGTTGCTAGCTAGGTAACACTGAATTTTACATTTGTAGTTTCTGCTTACAAATCTAAAATTGTAGAATTTTCCTAAAATTGTGCTTATATAAATAGCCGAATACATTTTTTTAACGAAGGTAACCTAATTGCATATCCCAAAGGCATCAAACGATTAGTAAGTTTAATACTAGGTAATTCAGATTGCTGCCTGCTATATATGTACCTTATAATGCATTTATTATCACACCTTTGTCTGATAGTTTGTTTGAAAGTGAAATGTGTCACAATGCCATGTCCTTGAGAAATCCCTAAAAGTCTTTTTGCTCTTTCAGTAACTACTATCTCCTGATCTCTTGACAATTCTCAGCAGGTGTGTGCAGCAAGACAGCTTTCAAATCAATTGGCATAGTGAGTGTAAACTTCACTTAGGAGCGTCAGTTATCATCATAAAATATTATTTCCTTAATTAGTTATTAAATATTTGTAACAAAGAAGAAATAAATTGATGGAACAATTCAGTGAAGTCCTGGCATGTTGATTTGGAACTGTGTAGTGACAGGCATTTTAGTGTGAACAAAGTGAGTAAACAAAACTAGGTTAGCCACCGTGACACTGGACACTGGACCTCATATTCATCATTTTGGCTTTGAAATATGTATAATTAATGTGTGTCTCCCTTGATTGCCGATTCAATAAATCTGATTTAGCTATTTCCATATTTATTAAATTTTACTATTTAGTATGTTAAATGGTGTGTCTCTTTCAGCTACAATATTGCTTACCATATAAAATGTCTAACTTACAAAATATTAGTTTACTTCATTTTAGCTTCCATTCAATTTTCCTAGGGCACATAAAGTTGCAAGCCACTTAATAGAATTTTGGCATAAATATCCACATTATATGGGCCCATGTTGCTTAAATGGTTTTGTAATATGCTAGAAATAAAATTTTGCTTGGTATCTAGAACTAATCCATAATATGTTGGCTCAACAAAGTCAATCAAATGGAAATTCCTTTCTTGAAATATAATTGTAGTTGAGCTCATTATTAACATTCCAGGGTTGACAGTGACATCGGCATAATTCAGGTGGAGCAAACAACCTTCCTTTAGTAGAAAAAAAATTAATTTGCATTTTTCCTCTTTCTAAAAGAATAATAGCACAATAGTAACAGAATTTTGACAATGCTGTCATTTTGAAATTAGATGTAGGGAATCTATCAGATTTCTTTTTTAGCTAATTGGAAGAGGGATATGGAATTAAGATTCACATTCTACTGGGAACTTGGAGACAAATTAGAATGTTAGATATAATTAAATCATAGAGTTTGAAAGGACTTGAGAGGTCATCTATCTTGTCAAATCACTTCCATCTGAGAAGAAACAAACTTAAATCATCCTTCCATGATTACTATTTGAACCCTTTTAAGGATAACTGCAATTAGCTCAGCAACGCAAAGCAATGTTTTAACAATTTTCATCATTGGAAAAATCATCCTGATATGTAAATATCTCAAGCTTCAGAAAAACATATTTGGGATGCCATCAGTTTATATGAAAAGAGAAATATTTAAAACCTTTCAATGAAGAATTGAAAAGCTGTCCATTCAAGGTTTCTGTGTTCTAACCAGAAGGAAGTCCCTGTTTCTTTGACGGTGTTTATTCTTGGGTTGCCTTTCAAGCATTTTTGTTATCTTATGATTCTGCACTAATATTTACAAGTCTATATCACACTTTCTTGACACCAAAATTAGAAAAGAAGCTTTCAAAAATGTACCTCATTAGAGTCAAGTTCAATAGGTGAGTTCCTCATTGTTCCTACAACTATAATTGTATGTTTTTGTGTCCTAAACTTCTGCAAACCTATACTACCTATATGTTTTTTCCATTGTCATAATTAATTCCCAAATGTGTTCTCCTACTGACCCTGTTAACCTACATTTACACCTGGGATTTTGTTTTATTAAAATGAATTTGTATATATGAAGAGTTTAAAAGAATTATTGGGAGAACTGAACTCACCTTAGGAGTGAAGGTGGCATCATTGATGGAATGCATGTGACCATAAAGTGACTGCTCACATTTACCCTAGGAAGACAAAGCAGAAATAAAGTCAAATAAATTCCATTCAATGTGTGAAAATAACTCGAAGGATACTTAATTGTATTTGTTTTCAAGCAATGTTTTAGTCCAATAATAAAAGTAATATAGTCTCATGATAGAAAATGTTAGCTTTCGATATCAGCTACCATTCAGAATCAGTGCTGTGCTGATGAGTGTGCCACCAGGGCTGGTATCTACACTGGAATTCTTGTGTCCTTGCTTTTACACCCTTGAACTGGTGGTGAAATCTCACCAAATGGCACCATTATGCCATTAGTACAGTTTTCACGCCATGGGGCTGAATAGCGAAGCCCATGATTTCTACCACTGCTGGAGGTGTGGAGTCCTTTCTCTTTTTTGTTTTTAGCTATAGGATCATTTTTTTTTTAAATTTCAGAATTTTCAAAGTTTGGCATTGTGATCATCGCAAGTATAAAAATGTTATAACACATGCACAGTAGTATTTTTAATACAAAATAAACATTTGTCATGTGAAAGCCATACTTCACATGTACCCATTCAGATCATGTTTTCTAAACAAAGCTACAATTAACTATAAAAATGTCCAACTTCAGTTTAAATGATTCCAGGAAAATTGACCCATAACATATTACAAAGGGGATTTCAATGGGAGAGGGATGGCTTCACTTTTACACCAATGTTCAAAGGGCATTCTTAACTACCTGAGGGAAATAATCAAATTCTATAGAAGAACCAGAAAGTGATACACCTGGAATATTGAAAATATATTTTTTTATTATGGTATGAAATTAAGATTTAATCTAATAATATAATATTAATTCAAAAAGTTATTTTCAGCGATTAACACATCAGGGACAATTCTAGATACTTAGGATATATCAGTGCTCAGCAAACTCATTAGTCAACAGAGCCAAATATCAACAGTACAACTATTGAAATTTCTTTTGAGAGCCAAATTTTTTAAACTTAAACTATATAGGTAGGTACATTGTTTTTAACTTAATTAGGGTATTCCTAAGCTGGCCTTTGCTAAAAACGTCCTCAATCTGATTGAGGTACGTTTGCTGAGGTCGACCCCTTCCAACACTCCCATCCACACTCGTCTTGTATACTTGTTTCAGGTAGATGAGTGTGGATGGGAGAGTTGGAAGGGGTCGACCTCAGCGAATGTACCTCAAAACAATGTACCTCCCTCAAGCTGAGTATCCCGCCGCCCGCCTGCACCTTGTCTCCTGTCACCCGATTGACCGATACCCCCCACTTCTTCTAACGCCACTTCTTCAAAATAGACTCGCCCAGGCCGAAAACTGACTTCTGTGCATGGGCCACGAAGTTTCAATCGCACTGTATGTGCATGCCCGCACGTGGTATTTTGTGGAAGAGCCACACTCAAGGGGCCAAAGAGCCGCATGTGGCTTGTGAGCCGCGGTTTGCCGACCACTGGGATATATCAATGAATAATGGAAGGGAAGGGGTATCATGAGTTTGGGGATTGAAGGGCAAAGGGAAAATCAAATTATCAAGTAGAGCAATGTGGTTTGACCACACTCAGAAAGTAAGGTTTGAAGGTCTAAAATCAGTAGGGAGTTAACCAAGCAGACATGTGGAGAAAGCATTTCAGAAAGAAGGAAAGGCTAGAGCGAATGTCTCCAACTGAGAGTTCACCTGGTGTGCTTCTAGAACAGCAAGGAGCCGATGTGGCTAGAGAGAAGTCAGTCAGAAGAGTAGGTTTGCTCAAAAGGCTTCATGACTCTCTGTCATAACCTTGTATTTACTTAGTCCTCTGCCATGTGAGACTAGTAGATAGATTACAGAAAAGACTACAAAAAAGAGATATTAAAGATAGTGGTCACCATCATGCCTCTCATTGTTATCCGACATTCATGGAATATTTGGAATTAGGCAAAGTGGGAAAGGCTTTAACTACTAGGCTCTAAACAGCACTCACCATCGCTTTAAAATAATTAAATTTCAGATATTTTTACAGACTTGAGACATGCTATCAATCCCTTTGCACAGACTGCACAATTACCCATATGAATTTAAATTTCATAAAAATATATTGAACACTTTGGCACTCTCTCAGAATGCCCCCGCCCACGTCATCCTGCTTCAGTGTCTTGATAACTGTTATAACATTAATTTTGCTGAGAACTTCAAAGCATCCAAATTCCTCAAATGGAAATAAATTACTTGCAAAGCCAAAAAGGTGAAGTATAAATTGTTATGATTAGCTTTCATATATTATTATTTTAGGAACTTTTGTGGTTATTTTTTTAAACTAGTATCATATAGTCATATAACATTATGCTTGTAGAGTAAGTGTTAATATTTAAAGATATATTTCAATTAGCAAATTTGCCTCAAAATATTTTTGCATTAATGAAAGTTTTAAATTTGGCCCTCTTCTAAATTGCAAGCCTCTATACTATTTGATTAATTAGTAAGGAAAATGGAGTTTTCTGACGCAAATCCTGAAGGCCAAATTTTAATTCGGAATGGAATCTCCAAGGCACTCTTGAAAAGCCCTGGAAATATGAGGAAATAATGGAAATGCTGACGGACCACATTTGTGCTGCTATAACAAAACCTGACTAGAAGATAAATGTTTCATGAATTAAGAAAAGTTAAAAAAGCTTTTTCTCTCCAGCTTTGTTCCCAAGATAAAAGTGAATGTGCTCTTTTGGTGGTAGAGGGAATCTGTGGGTTACTAATATGCTCGCCTGCACATAACCTTAATCAAAAGCAATACCCAAACCGGGACACTAAAGCTTAGAATAACTTCTTTGATGAAATCTTGTCAGAATTGTTTTATTTCAAAGCGGTGAAAAAGAGGGAAGAGTTGTATTAAAAAAATCATGTGACCTAACACGTCATTGCTCCAGAGAACCCGTGTGCAAGGATCACATAATAGTTTCTATCATTGGCCCTGGGGATCGAAACATCTGGGACTTAATTCTTGGAACCGCTTCTTAATAGCCATGTGACTTTAAACAAATTGCTTCCCTCCACTGTGCTTCGGTTTCCTCACTAATTCTCGAAACAAACCCAAATGTTAAATACCACTACCCGTGTCCAATGGGGTAATATTTCACCTATGGTTTTGTTTTGAAAATTAAATGAGATAATGCATGTGAACATTATCTCAGTAGAGTGCTTAGATAAAGTAAGAGCTTGACAAATATTAGCTCGCCACCATTGAACATGCTGATAACTTCCAAATCAACATCTCTGCCCTTAGCTGTCTACCTGCCGCTTGAAAGGAAGGAGTCTCAGAGGCATCAGTGCTGTTTCTTCTGTTTGTCCCTGTCATTCCCCATGTGGCACTGCCCTGCTTCGTGCCCTCTGTCTACTAACCCCATCACCTTGGGCACTTGGGCTAATTGGACTCCGCCAGAGGAAAACACCAGCAGGATGTCGACAAGCAGAAAGAGGGGACAGATAAAAAACTACTTGTTCAGCTGTGATCTTGTCAGTGACCCTGTCTTCTTCCTAATTCCACAGCTCCTGTTGTGAGGTCCTCTCCCATGGCTACAGCCCATGTGTGTCCAATAATGCTCTTCTTCTCCTGCCCCTTCAGACCCAGAGGTAGTGCTGGCTTCCCATGGTTGCTAGCCGTTGAGTGCTGTGTTTGGTCCCTTTACCCTGTTCACATTTCTATAATATTCAACTGGAGTTTTCCCAGTCATCTGCTCGCTGCTGGGTACAGCCTGTCAGACATAATATGCTAAAGCAGTCTTTTTAACTCACTACTTCCCAGTTGCCTACTTGATCCTTGCCAAATCATTCCCTGTGAGGAAATGGCATCACAGTTGTTCAAACAAACAACCTAGGCAATCAAAGACCTGAGAATTAGAATACCTCTCCTCTTTCCTCACCTCCAGCCGACTCCTCATCCAGTATACAGCTCTTCCTGAAACATGAAGCCCTGCTGTGCTCACTTCTGTCACTCTCCATCATTACCCCTCCAGTGCATGATGACAGCAGGAGCATCCTTATCGATCTACTTGCTCCTCCTCTCACCCCAAACCTCATCCATTTCTCTCACGGCCACCAGCCTGATCAATGAAACTTGAATCAGATCATGCCAAGATCCAGCTTACAGCCATCCAATTACCATTGTACTCAGAATAAATTCTAAACTCTTTACTTAGCTCCAAAGGCTCTGTACTGTTGGTCTCCTGTCTGGCTATCTGACCTCACCCTTTACCATTCTCGCTTCTCATGTGCAGTGTTCCAGAATATCTTCATTTGTCTACATGGTCAAGGTTTTCTGAGCAAAGATTAATAGCAACCCTAAAGATAAAGAAATTTGGAGAGATTTAGGGGCACCTCTCCCTGAGGAATTTGTGTTTTTTGTTTACATTCTAGGAGTTACAAGACTAGAAGCCTTCCCTTCCTCCCCCTAGAGGGGGTTTATTTATATTTTAAAACAAATGACTCTGTCTCAATCTCTCTCTCTCTCTCTCTCTCTCTCTCTCTCTCTCTCTCTCTCTCTCTCAGAGAAACAGATAAGCTCTAACGTCATAATTTGGGGGTTTCCTTTCATGGGACATAATTCCACTGTACCTGCAGGGTGCACCTCGCTCTTACTGCTTCTCCCCTTGAGAAATTAGGCAAATTAACACACACTGCTCGGTGAGTAAATGCATGGTCTGAACTCTGATCCAGCAATCTCCTGTTTCTTGTCAAGATAAACAAATTAGTGTTTGTTTATATATAAACAAATTTATATATATAAAGAGCCAGGGGCCGTCACATCTGAAACAACTGAATGGATGACCGAACAGGCTGAGTGGGCAACCAGGCCGGCGGGGGGTAGGGGGA
>NW_005871051.1:15030921-15034292 GCF_000147115.1 Myotis lucifugus | reverse complement strand
CGGTTTAGGCCCCGATCCCCAGGACAACTGGGCAGTCGGACATCCTAGGTAGCCACGCTGGGCTAAGGGGGCCCCCCCCCCCCCACCACCGGCAATGCACGGATTTTCATGCACTAATTTCGTGCACCGGGCCTCTAGTATAAACATCAAAACATAACACTGGCCTCCCTCTTCTTTCTAACAGGCCTAGCATGTCTCTGCCTTTATACTTCCTTTTTCTCTACTTCATATGTTTTTTTTGTAGCTGTAAACATGCCCTTGTCCTTCTCATTCTGCTTTCAATTAAAACACATAGTTTTCACTGACATCTGAAATCTAGTATTCCTGCTCCTTTTCTTATATCCTCTCATTACAGTATCAGAAACTTTAATGAAAACCGTTTTCTTTTCTTCTTGAACATTCAGCCAGACTTGAGATCAGGTGTGGCCAGGTGACTGAGCACTGCCCAGTGAAATATGGGCAATTATGAAATAAGTCCCATATGGTCTTGGCCCTTAAAATATCCCACACAATTTTTGCCCATTTTCAGCTGCAGGTAGAGGGGCCCTGGAACAAACCTGAGTTTCTGAACCACCACAAAGAGAAAAGCCACCAATTAGCACCATCTGACTGTACATTCCATGAATGGGAACTAAGCTTCTACTGGGTCAAACCCCTGAGAATCTAGGGCTTAGTGGTTTCAACAAGTGTTGATACCCAACACATAGGTCACCCTGTTTTCTTTCATGTCACTCTTTTTTAAAAAAATATATTTTATTGATTTTTTACAGAGAGGAAGGGAGAAGGATAGAGAGTTAGAAACATCCATCAGCTGCCTGGGGGGATGGGCTTGCAACCAAGGTACATACCCTTGACTGGATTCAAACCTGGGACCCTTAATTCCATAGGCCGATGCTCTATCCACTGAGCCAAACCGGTTAGGGCTTCATGTCACTCTTTAGCATATAAATTTACTCAATGAATTTATTTTCTGATTTATTGTTAGTTTCCTTTCACTAGAATTAAGCCCCACAAGAGAAACATGTTTACCACTCTATCATCCCCAAGGCCCAAGACAGCTCTATTAGTATCTCATCAACAGTTGTTGAGTGAAAAACTAAACATAACTTGTTCTGGCCAAGGAGTTGTGAGTGGAAATAACATGTAATGCCTCTCTCATGCTCTTTGCAACCCCACCTTTCTATTAATTAGAGGTGCAATACTCAAAAATATCCTTGCTCTTTGGCAAAAAACAGAAGCATTCAAGGTGGCTGCTAGATCATCATCCTGGATCCTAGGTGAGTATGACTAGCAGAGCCCTCTCTTCCAACCTAAAGAGGATACAGACTATAAGCAAGATGTAAATGCTACTGTGATTTGGAGGTTATATGCTACTATAACGCAGCCCATCCGTGGACGGCAAACCGCGGCTCGTGAGCCACATGCGGCTATTTGGCCCCTTGAGAGTGGCTCTTCCACAAAATATCACATGCGGGCGTGCACATACAGTGCGATTGAAACTTCGTGGCCTATGCACAGAAGTCGGTATTTTGTGGAAGAGCCGGTATTTTGTGGAAGAGCCACACTCAAGGAGCCAAAGAGCTGCATGTGGCTCGGGAGCCACGGTTTGCCAAGCCGCAATTTGCCAACCACTGCCCTAGCTTATCCTGACTGACATAAACCCTATGTGGGAAGATTAATATTGTCTCCTCAAATATTAAAAGCTTTTCTATTATCTATATTGCAATGTGGAAAGCTGAAAAATATTGAAATAGTACATGTCAGAAGCCTAATACTCAAGACAAAAGTTTAAAAATTCTTAACAAGTAAGTCTAATATAGAATCATTAAATAATCATGAAATATAAAATCATAAATAATCATAAAACAAGTAACCAGACATAACATCATCAAAATCATCAAAGAGCTGATGTTCACAAACTTCATTTTCACTATAATGACTTATTTACCAATGGATTAAATAACCTTTGAAAAAGTTTAACAGATTTCAAAATATAAAGTGAGCCTTCCTAACTCAGGCTTGTTTTTTTTTTTTGTTTACAAATCTATCTAAAAAAATTATTTTTGATGTGTTAAAGTTCCTTAGTGACATATAACTTACAGTAAAATGCACATGCCTTGGGGACTTAGCTTAATGAATTTTTATCTATGTATTATCTGTGTAGCTGCCATTCAGATTAAGATATAGAACATTTCTATCACTCCAAAAATTTCTTTATGCCCTTCTCAGTAAAAAGATCCCCACAGCCCTGACCAGTTTGGCTCAGTGGATAGAGCGTCAGCCTGCGGACTGAAGGGTCCCGGGTTTGATTCCGGTCAAGGGCATGTACCTTGGTTGTGGGCACATCCCCAGTTAGGGGTATGCAGGATGCAGCTGACTGATGTTTCTCTCTCATCGATGTTTCTAACTCTCTGACCCTCTCCCTTCCTCTCTGTAAAAAATCAATAAAATATATATTTAAAAAAAAGATCCCCACATTTTTTTTATTTTTTTTTAGTGACTACATTTTTTTGGAGAAAAGAAATACAGGGATATAGTTGAAAAAAGAAAACCCAAAATATTACAGGAGATTATGCAATGAAAAGTTAGTCTCTCATTGCAGGTCATCCTTAAATGCAACTACTGTAATTAGTATCTTTTGTTAATTTTGTAGTACAGTATGTGCACATACATTCAATTTTCTTTACTGTGTCATTTTATCCACCTCAGTGTTTGCATAAATTAAATCATGCTATTTGTGAATTTTATGAGAGGTAGTATATTGTGATGGTGAAAAATGTGATACTGTAGTAAAATTATAGCATTTGGAACTCAGCTCATTGGAAATGTATTGGTAATATTTCTCATGTATAAATACTATGCTATGTACTTAAAATACTGTAACTCTTTTAATTCTTACCATATGAAGTTGGTAATATTTTAAATTCTTAATTAGAATTGGAGAACTTTGTGAAAAGTAATTAGAATGTTGCTTACACAAGTAAAATATAATACCATTTATATATTCATTAGTTGTCTTCTTTTCTATTATTTGTCCTACGTTTTAATTCTAAGTCTGATATTAACCTTATTCCACTTCTGTAAGAGACAAAATTCAAGTCTCAATAACCAACACAACTACTCTTCTAAGCCTAACCTAACCTCTATAACCTACACAATCCAAAGTAAACTCTTCCCCAAAACTGAAGATGTGATCAGCAATTGCTCAATGAGTACAACCCTGACTAGTATAACTCTTCCTCACTTAAATATATGATGAACTCAGGGATTTTTGTTTGTTTCAAATATTGAGTGGTGGTTTCATCTTTTGATACCACAGAGAGGTGAAGGGTGTGTTAGTTATGGCTGCCATAAAGGAGTACCACAGACAG
>NW_005871051.1:15014000-15030630 GCF_000147115.1 Myotis lucifugus | reverse complement strand
TGTAGGCCATCTTCTTCCTGTGTCTTCACATGGTTTTCCCTCTCTGTGTATCTGTGTCCTCATCTCTTCTTACGTGGACATCAGTCAGATTGGATTAGGGTCCATCCCAAGGGCATCTTTTAACCTTAATTACCTCTTTAAAGACCCTGTTTCCAAATATAGTCACATTCTGAGGGCATGGGGGTTAGGTCTTCCACATATAAATTGAGAGGACACAATTCAGCCCATAACAAAGGGCTGGAGAGACATTTATTCCACTACTCATAACATATCCCAGAGTGCGATAGCCATGAGGGCATGAGCTAGTTGGAAGAGTTAAACGGTGACCTTATCTTATAGTATTCATTGCATTATATATATATAAAGTTTACATATATCACATTCATATCCTTTGAGTTAATATGCAATCTCAGAATGAAAAGTTCATTTTTATGTCATATCTGGGTGTATATTTAATTAGACAAATTAAGAGCACAGGGTCCAGACTAATACTGCTTGAATTTGAACTTGGGCTTTGCTTTGTCCTTGGAACACTGTGAGCCTCCATTTTATCATCTTTAAAATAGGAATAACCTACATGATGGCATCATCATGAGGATTTAAGTAATTCACATAAAGTGCTTAGATTGCTCCCTGGGACATAGCAAGTGCTCAGTAAATGTTAGTTATTAGTAATATTATGCAGGTTGCAAGCTCTGTGATACCGGGATGACTTCTGTTATCTTCATCACTTCATAAATATAGCTGCAGAGATGAGCTGGCTCATGGGAGGTATTTTATAATTATTTTTGAAGTAGTAACACACACACACAAACACACACACACACTTTCAGGCCTTTCCTAGGAAAGTTATTAAGTAAGGTTCCTAAGTTTGCCCTTTATCAACTTTCTTTTTTAACATGTAACCTCTGCCTTTTCAAGGCAATTCAGGAAAATGTGTTAACCTCTCAGAATTTTTAATTTTATGAAAGAATCCTCAAGGAGAGACACTAGGAAATGGAGTCCTAATCATTGAATTTCACACCCATCTGGCAGTTGCACAGAATACAGTTGTGCACATGCACTGCTTTTCCTGTGAACAGCACCTCTGTATCTCCCTCCGCATTCATCCTGCAAGCCCCTCACACTGCAATACAGAGGCAATGTCTCCCCAGAGTATTATTCCTTTGCATATTCCTAGATTTTAAAAACTTTTTTAAAAATTCTCTAAATTAAATTTATTAAAGAGAATTATATTGTGCAATTGTGCCATATGCATTTTACTTGAATTATATTGTGCAATTGTGCCATATGCATTTTACTTCATATTTTCTAATCAATTAAAAGATAATATATATATTTCAGAGAGGAAGGGAGAGGGAGAGAGAGATAGAAACATCAATGATGAGAGAGAATCATTGATCACCTGCATCCTGCACACCCTCTACTGGGAATCAAGCCTACAACCTGGGAATGTGCCCTGACTGGGAATTGAACTGTGACCTCCTGGTTCACAGGTCAACGGTCCACCACTGAGCCATGCAAGCTGGGTTAAAAGTACTCTTAAAGAAATGAAATCAAACCATGTTCAAGGGTGAGCAGAATAAAAGCTTATATCAGCTGTGAGAAAGGCATTCTCATTACCAGTTATCTGTAGCTTATTTCCATTACAGATACTACCTTAGTTAGCAAGTTTAAATATTAATGCCAAAGAATTTTATGAAGATCCTTTTTTAATTGAACAGTGTCCAATATCTAATATAATAATTTAACATTTAGCTTTTGCAAATCTTTTTAGAAATAACTTTGTGAAATCAAAGAATTGTAACCTAACAGGTTTA
This sequence comes from Myotis lucifugus, assembly GCF_000147115.1. NCBI lineage: Eukaryota > Metazoa > Chordata > Mammalia > Chiroptera > Vespertilionidae > Myotis > Myotis lucifugus. Next base: position 15,028,810 of record NW_005871051.1, on the reverse strand, counting down.
TATGTTGTTAAAGAAAAATATACTCTATTACTATTACTGAAATAATCCCACTGGCATATAAACTGAAAACATAATAATTAACAAGCCTCCTGTTTTTTTTTATTTTATTTCATATAAATAACTAACCATGTCTGTGAAAGATTGATTGCAGCTTTTAAAATATTTGCTGAATCCATGTGTAATTAAGACGAGTTAAATATGCAAATCGAGCCTAATGAGCTTCATTTATTAATGTTAGTTTGCCTTGCCTCTACAAAATCTCTGCTGTGAATTTTTTCAGCACATGGTATTTCTGATTGCTTTGTTTTAGGGTGAATTGCTGAAGAAACAAGCTTTTTTCAGGAGGAGTAAAAGCTTTTGCATAGGATCTTAGAACGATCCCATTTAGAAAGAAGGGTTTTAAAAACACTCCCAGGAGCATTAAAACTGACTAAAATGTTACTATATAGTTTTTTTCAAGCACCTTCATTTAAATTACATTTACTTAATTCAATTTCACCAAAGTTGTAAGCCCTTTGGGAATTTCCTTCAATGAAGACAAGCATTTTGTCACAATATGTCCAACATAGTAATTAATAGAATGCAGAGCCCGGGTGGAGCGGGCAGCATATAATGAACCATAACGCCTTCTGGAGAAGTGCCTTTCCTGTACACAATTTCAAAATTTCCCCACATTAACAAAACAAACCTCTCGCTGTAAAGCCACCAGCCTCATGTAATTCATGTGGAAGACATTAAGTGAGGCATTTGCAAGAAACATAGTTATTGGAAACAATGCCAAGGAAATATAGTGTAGGGGTCAGAGGGAAACACAACTATTACAATTCTGAGTCAGTTTCACTAGCTCTTTCCTGATAAGGGCAAGAGAAAAAAACAAATAAGATCTCAGGGCAAATAGATTGTACATTTCCACAAATTTCCTTGTGTTATCTATTTAATTGTCTCACCATTGTACCCCACAATTCAAGTTACCAAGATTTGATTCCTGCTTAAGGATTTACTGTGTGTGTGTGTGTTTAAATTAGATTTACTTTGTTGATGTCTTAAAATTTATTTTTTATTATTGACTCTACAGATGTCCCCACATCATCCCAGCCCCACCCCCTCTCCCCTGGCTTTCACCACACAGCTGTCTGTGACCTGGGCTATGCATATATGTTCCTTGGCTAATCTCTTCACCTTTTTTTATCCAGTCGCACCCATCCCCCCTGCCTTTGACATTCCTCAGTCTGTTCCAGAGTTCCATGCCTCTGGTTCTATTTTGTTCATCAGTTTATTTTACTCATTATATTCCACATGTAAGTGAACTCATATGGCATTTATCTTTCTCTTACTGTCTTACATCACTTAGCATAATAATATCCATGTTCATCCATGCTGTCACAAAGGGTTAGAGTTCCTTCTTTTTCATAGCTGCATAGTATTCTATTGTGTAACTGTACCACGGCTTTTTTATCCACTCAATTACTGATGGGCCCTTGGAGGATTTACTGTTACTTTTAATAAAGAAATTTTGTTTCTAGTAGAAAAAAGGTTCTTTTTTTCAAGGTTTCTGAAAGTAGATATTTATGTCTATATCTATATATAGCCATAGCTACATCTATATCTAAATATATAATATTTAGATTGAAACATAATCTAATATTTCAATTGTGGGAAAAATACAAAGAACACATATAACATAGGATGTATCCTTTTTATATCAAGCTAAAGGCAGGAGTTAGAAAGCAGAGCATTTATTCCAAAAGATAATTTAAGAGGAAAATGCTGTAAGTGTAAATTTGTGAACCAGGTAGCTAAAAACAGTTAAAAGAGAACCCTAAACTATCCTACAGGTAGTAATTATAAGAAGCAGCTTATTAATTTGCATAAGTATAAAAGGTGAATAGGCTAATTACCCAAACTTAAAAAGAAAATATTTTCAATGGCAAAAGAAACCACAAACAAGGCAAATGATAAAATGTTTATATATAATCTTGACTATTTCTTGAAAATAAATTCTTAGAAGTTATTATAGCAGAAATTATAGGTTCCTAATGCTTTTAATACGTAATGTAAAAATGCCCTATTGATCAAATTTATTAATTTTATCCCACAAACATTTTGAAGGCCAGTCTTCTACCCCTGACCCAAATACATATTATAATTTTTAAATTAATGTTAAATTATTTATAAGTTCTTTTATTGCCAAATATATGATCAAAGTTTAAAAACTTCTAACAATGCTTTTAAAGTCATTTAAGCATTTTGGATTTTATTTATAACTAGAGGCCCAATGCACAAAATTCATGCAAGAGTAGGCCTTCCTTCCCCCAGCTGCTGGCACCGGATTCCCTTTGGCACTGGGGACCCTGGCTTCCCTTGCAGCCCTGGCTTCATCCAGAAGGTTGTCCAGAAGGACGTCTGGTTTAAATAGCATATTACGCTTTTATCATTACAGATACCAAAGAATGATTATAATACTGAAAAACAGCAGTCACCTGATCAGTCTTTAGTGATTTCACTCCCTAGAGATAACCAAGTTGGAATTTCTTTTGTTGTTTTATTTTACATAATCTTAGTATTCACCTCCATATCCCTGAATGGAATTTTAAACCGCTATTAACAGATGCATACATATTAGATGCTATTTTTGATTTTCTGTTTATTATGGATAATTTTTACACTATATTAAAAAAGCATCCCATTTCCCCTCACCCCATGCTTTTAATATAACATTTATAGTTACATTAACACTCTATGTTTATATTATTAAGATTATGTTCATAATTGTCACTGCCTAGTTAAAGCAATATATGAAAATTAGGTTTCTTTTCTTATGTTTCCCTCCTCCTAGTTAATAATGGACTAATTTTTTGGTTGTCAAATTTCATTGGCACCTATTGCTAAGGTCTCTTTGTCACTTTCCAATAACCTCTCCATTCAATCCTATATAATAAAGCCCTAATATGCAAATTGACTGAAAGACAGAACGACCAGTCACTATGATGTGCACTAACCACAGGGGGCAGACGCTCAATGCAGGTGCTGCCCCCTGGTGGTCAGTGCACTCGCACAGGGGGAGCACCACTCAGCCAGAAGCCAGGCTCATGGCTGGCGAGCACAGCGGTGTGTGATGAGAGCCTGGAAAAGGTATTTAAAGTTGTCTTTTACATATTGATTCAGTTTTCCGTGGTATCAGTTCTGCTACTGTATAGCTAATATGTCATAAAAACAAAAGGAGACAATCACATATGTTTATAATAATTTAAAATTTTGATCTTCAAAGAAGGGGGCTGGGTGGAGGTAGGCAAAGGGGGGATGGGGACATCTGTAATAGAGTCAACAATAAAATAAAGAAAAAAGGTGTATTTTAAGATATATTTTAAAGGATGAACAGAATTTCAGAGAGGGGAAGATGGTGTTCAAGGTAAAAGCAGCACAGAGCAAAGGCATGGGGAGAGAAAGCTTTTTTCATGTAGAGATGTCAGGCCACAGGGCTGCATGGCTGGGACACTGAATGTGTGCACTTCACATAAGCAGATAATTAAACAGATAGGTCATAGGGGGAAGCCTTAAATGTCGTGATGAAGAAACTGCACCCAATGTGGTGTAGTGGGATTTCCTAAACTGTCTATGACTGTGAATGACGTGATTAGAACTGTTCTCTTTGAAAATCTCATCCAGTCCCATCTTATAGTAAAAGCAGAGGCTGGAGTCAGAGGCCAGTAGTCTGGACATCCAAGGGAAGGGACCTGAGCCTGTGAACCAGGGTGGGGCAGTGGGATGTAGACAGTAGGGAAAGATGCAAAAGACAACATAAAGAGTACACTCGCAAGATTTAACAAATGATAAATGCTTGGGAAACTGGAGAAATAAAACCAAAGAAGGCTATGTTTCCCACTCCATGATACTGGAGGACAATTGTCCTAAAAACAAATTTGGTCACAGGTTCAGTAGACCAGCACATGGAGACCTTCACGGTAACTCTTCAGACTCCTTTCCCTTTGTCCTTCCCTTTTCTTAGAACTTTATACTCCAGTCAAAGCAAATTGCATATGGCTTTACACATCATTGACTTTATAAATGCTGTCCTAGTAGCTCCTCTTGGAAGTGTCTTTACTTTTTAATGCCCGATTTTTATTGAAGACTGAACTGAACTACCCACCTCATTCGAAGCATTCCTTCCGACTCCCCCACACAACATGAATTGTGACTGTGTTAAGACAGCCGGTTAGTGGTACCTCTAGAGCAGCACTAATCACTGAGAAGAGATATTGTTTTATTCTCCTTTTAATCTTCAGGACATGGATTTTATCCTCAGCAAGGAGCAGGTTCATAATGAATAATGGGGAAATTGATAAATAAAATGTATAAAATGACACTGCTACTTTGAGTCTGAGTCATTAAGAAATAAAGTTGTAATTTACTGAAATAAACAGTAACCTGAGAAGTTGGGGTAAATACCTATTGAGTCCAGGCCCATGTGAATAAGTGTAAATATGACTATGAAGTGGGGTAAGTGATAGCAACTTCATATTATTACCTCCATAAAGGAGCTGAAGCCTAGGACCTGGATGGATTGGCAAAAGGGAAAGAGAGGAGAGGGACAATGTGAGAAATAAATAAATAAATAAATAAATAAATAAACAAACCACATTGTCAATATGATGTTTATTATTTTATTGATGAATTATGAATAAGGTATTTCTGCTGCTATAAGGGAGGGTTAGATAGTGTTGTAAGATAAGGGAAAGAAATAAAAAAGTAGAGTCAGCAAATCTAGGAGATTCTTTCAAGGATTATGTGCTGAAGGGAGGAAACCAAAAAGCCAGGAGTAACTTGGCTGAGGACTCTGTTTTCAGCCATGGGCCTCTTGGTAGAGCTCAGGCAGAGAGAAACAAATTGGAGAGAGGAAGCAATTAAATATGTAAACAAATGGGAGGGTTTTATGGAATGTTTCAGAGAGGCGAGGCTTTGAGAGTGTTGGGAAGCACAAAGGAAGAAAATATGGATTGAGATAAATTTTAAAGTAAAGAGGAGGAAAGGGAAGTCTGTTACCGCTGCATGGTCTTCTCAGAACTTTATGAGTTTATTCTCTGAAAATTTGGGAGTGTCTGGATTTATTATTAGAGCTTCAGTATGATATAGAAGATAGAAATAGTTGTGAGAAAAGAGTTAAACAGTAACAATATACAAGGAATTAAAAATAATGTACCATCACACCTGTCAGAATGGCTATCATCAATAAATCAACAAACAAGTGCTAGCAAGGATGCGTAGAGAACCTTTGTGCACTGGTGGTAGGAATGAAGATTAATGCAGCCACTGTGGAAAACAGTATGAAGATTTCTCAAAAAATTAAAAATGGAACTGCCTTTTGACCCAGTGATTCCACTTCTGGATATATATGTGAAAAAATAAATATCACAAACACTAATTTGAAACATTGTGTTCACTGAAGTGTTATTTACAATAGCCAAGATATGGAAGCAATCCAAGTGCCCGTCAGTAGTCGAGTGGATAAAAAAGTGGTGGTATGTATATATAATGAAATATTACTCAGCCATAAAAAATAAAATATTACAATTTGCAACAGCATGGATGGACCTTGAGGGTGTTACGTTTAGTGAAATAAGTCAGTCATAGAAAGGCAAATACCATATGATTTCACTTATTCGTGGAATCTAAAGAATAAAATAAACAAAATTAAAGCAGACTCATAGACACAGAGAACAAACTGATGGTTGCCAGAGGGGAGGGGGTTGGGGAACTGGGTGAAAAAGGTGAAAGAATTAAGAAGTACAAATTGGTGGTTACTGAATAGTCACAGGGAGATAAAGTACAGCATAGGGAATATGGTCAATAATATTGTATTAACTATGTATGATGCCAAGTGGTTACTGGAAATATCAGGGGGAGCACTTTTTAAAGTATATGGTTATCTAACCACTATACTATATAACTGTAAACTGTAATTAAAAAGGTAAATTAAAAAAATACATCAATGAGGGTCTGGCTGAGTTCTGAAGTAAGGAATTATAGTGGAGCCAGTAAGTATGATTTTGTGCATTTATGTAAATGCACAGAAACAAAGTGGTTAAGGAACACAAATCCTATTGTATGAGTTCCCAGATTAGCTCCTCAACAAAAGGAAAATAAAATGAGTTTAATTAGTTCAGTCTATTTACAGGGATCAGAACACAAGTTTTGTTCCTGTTGTAGCTGAATTATTGAATATAGATTAGAAACACATATTTAAGTATTTCCTTCACTGAATCAAACATATTCACATAATCATAGGAGGAGCTACAAAACTGAACTGAATACTTGGCAGAGAAGGAATAACAGCAACCTTAGCTCAGTAGAGCGATAAAGATACTGAGCTATTCATGCACAGGTTCTGCATCCATGCTTACCAAAGAGATGCTTCTGAACCATATCCTCCTTTGGGGGGTTGTCTGTAAGGGGCTCTGTGGAAAAGACCTCAAGTATTCCCTCAATGTTTTCCTCCTAGGAAACAGAAGTTCCCTCCCCTCTGTGGAAAAGTGATGAATGCAGAAAAAGCATTCCTTGCCAACAGATGGTATTACTATTGAAATGGCAGACCACATTTCTGGTTGTGTAGACTTAAAAGTAATGTCATTAGATTTGATAAATTGGAAAAAAAAGTCAAGGAACAGTATAGGGCAGTGATGGCGAACCTATGACACTCGTGTCAGAGGTGACACGTGGACTCATTTTTTTTGGTTGATTTTTCTTTTTTAAATGGCATTTAAATATATAAAATAAATATCAAAATATAAGTCTTTGTTTTACTATGGTTGCAAATATCAAAAAATTTCTAGATGTGACACGGCACCAGAGTTAAGTTAGGGTTTTTCAAAATGCTGACACGCCGAGCTCAAAAGGTTCGCCATCACTGATATAGGGTCATAATAAGAATTGAAAGTTTTTTCACTGGAAGTGGAAACGGCAAGAAAATGGTTGCAATTAGTTCAATGTAAGAGTTTTGGGACTAAGTTGATAGATGGTAGAGTTTTTCAAGTTATGATGAGTTGTAAGGCATGTCTGAGTGATGGGGTAGAAGAAACAAAGTGACAATGCTTAGAATCAGATGTTGAAACTTCTGAGCCAGTGGTTTTCAACTGTGGGTGAACAGTTGAATTACCTAGGAAGCAAATTTAAGAAATATGATGCTTGGGTCCTCTTCAATGAAATTAGGATCTCTGGGGGGAAGCTGTTGGGGAATCAGTTTTTTTAAGCTTCTCATGTGATTTTAATGTATAATCCAGGCTAAGAACCATTACATCAGGCAATAAAGGAAGGAAGAATAGGATAAAACAGGTATTGAAGAAAGTGATAAGAGTGGGATGGTGACCAGAAGACAAAAGACAGGCCAAGAAAGAGCAAAGGGTAGAAGGAGAGCAAAGAGAAAAGGGAAAGAGTAGAGAGAGTGGAACCATAGCCTGAAAATGGCAGTGGGAAGAGTCCACCCATCAGGGCCCCCAAAGTCAGGAGACATGGTGAAGGAAGAAAGTAGTAGAGGGGGGTGTAAAATGCCTGGTGTCTTCAGGGTACAGACACATTTCATTTAATGAAATATTGATGAAGTGAAATTTATTTGTAGATAAAAAAGGTCAAGTGAACCTCTTAGGTGTGGAGATGGTTATATTCTTTTTAAAAATATATATTTTATTGACTTTTTACAGAGAGGAAGGGAGAGGGATAGAGAGTTAGAAACATCGATGAGAGAGAAAGATCGATCAGCTGCCTGCTGCACACCCCCTACTGGGGATGTGCCCACAACCAAGGTACATGCCCTTGACCAGAATCGAACCTGGGACCCTTCTGTCTGCAGGCCGAGGCTCTATCCACTTGAGCCAAACCAGTTAGGGCAATAGTTATATTCTTAAAAGTAGTCTCAGGGAGAGACAAGGAAGAACTGAAAAAATTCAAGTAGCAAGAGCCAAAAATAAAGGGCCAGTTGAAAGTTTTACCGGGTCCAACTGCAGCACACTTCAGGGGCATCAAAGCCAAGAGCAAGGGGCAAGAAGAGCCGGGAGGAAGGCCAAGGATCAGAGCCAGAGTTGAAGAACTGAGCCAGGATTTTGAAGCTAAGAGTGAAGAACAAATAAAACAGGGCCCAGAGCTTGAGAAACCTGATGTGGAACCAGAGGGAAATGGTGAGAAGAGCGTTTCCATTGTGGTACAGTTTCTTGATCTCTGGTGATTTTAGGCTGAGATGGTCACACTTGCCCCACCCCCTTCTCACATCCTTTCTTTCTTTAATGCGGTCTCATAAATATAAGAAAATGAAATTAGTGGGAGAGAAAATACACTAAAAAATGTGGAGATATAAAGTAAATGTGAGTGGTAGGCTGAGAATCCTGTAGGCACTAGGGTAAGGATGGTGAATTATTTACCTAGGGTTGCCATTAATGAAGGACCACAAACTAGGTGGCTTAAACCAATAGAAATTTACTTGCTCAAAGTCCTGGAGGCAAGAAATCTGAAATCAAGGTGTTGAGAGTGTTGGTATTCTCTGCTGGCCTTGAGGAAGAATCTGTTTGTTGCCACCCTCTCAGCTTATGGTGATGGCTGGCAATCTTGAACATTTCTTGGTTTCCACTTTCTGCCTCCATCTTTGCATGGAATTCTCCCTCTGTGAGGGTTGCATTGGTTTTGGCTGCAGGATTTTGGCCTGAAGAAATTGTGTCTTGCAGAGTTTGATTAATAAAGAGGATGAGCATAACAATGTTCCTCTGTTATCCATAAATATTTTAAATTTTTATGTAGCTAGTTCTGTAGAACTTATTGGAGAAAATTCCGGGGCTAGGATCCCTTACTAGTCTGTACCCATAGGTAATGCATATATGCATATAAGATCTTTGGTTAATCTCTTCCTCTCTCTTCCCTGCTTCCTTCTGAGCTTCTTCAGTCTGTTCTGTCAGTGGTTTTAATGCTCCAAGTCTCTAGATAATTCTGTTTCAATAAATCCTTGGCCTCATTTTTGTTTACCGTGTGCCAGGTGCCCCTATATGTGTAATATCTTAAGCGATATATTTGATTTTGTAAAAAATCATGTCATAGATATTGTCAGCCTTTTAAGCATGAAAAACAAAACAAAAAACCAGGGACACCAAGAGGTTAAGTAGAATGCCCACATATACACAGCAAGGGATGACAAAAAATAAATTACAAATCCAATTTGACTTCTTATAAAGTCCATCTTCCTAAAACTACACTACTTTGCTTCAATTTAGAGACCTAAATGATTGCTTGAACCAAGAATTAGTTTGCTTTTCTAAACTCTCTTTTCTCATCTAAAACTAGAGCAAAAGACCAGGCTTTCTGGTTGGGGCTGAAAGGCACCCTTCCTTCTGGTTTCCAGCTCCTAGATTCTATTGAGACAGACATCTGGCTGCTAAAAGAAGACAATTAATAAAGTAGGTAACAAAAGCCTGTGATTTACATAAGACCCCATATTAGCTTTCATCTAGTTAATAGAAAACTTAACTATTTTTCCAATTTGCCCTAATATTCCTTTTCAACAGGGATTGGCCATATTCTAAGTATCACTTGACTTTTATTGATAATTTAAACACAATGATTAAGTTTTTGCATTAATACTTTCTGTGGAATTATAACTTTTTAACTTGTTCATTTAAGAATTGCTATGAGCCCGGGTGGCCTGGCTCAGTGGTAGGGTGTCGACCTATGAACCAGGAGGTCAGGGTTCAATTCCCAGTCAGGGCACATGCCTGGGTTGCTGGTTTGATCCCCCACAGGGGACATGCAGGAGGCAGCCGATCAATGATTCTCTCTCATCATTACTGTTTCTATCTCTCTCCCTATCTCTTTCTCTCTGAAATATATATATTTAATGAATCCAGAATTCAAGACATTATTTAAACAAAATGATTTCCCTACAAGATAATTGTTGCCAAGGGCAGTGATATATAATTTGGTTAATATTTATAGCCCTGCTATGGCTTTCTGTATGTCGCATGCTGCATACAGTTTAGTTAGAACATTAAAAGGAAAGAACAGACATTACTAGAGCCTTCTGATGGTGAGGTGACATGAAGAAAAGTTAGTGATTTATTTATTATTTTCTCAGTGATTGAAAGATTCATGTTTCTATTTTTTATTTCTTTGTTTTTTTAATCCTCACCCAAGGATATTTTTCCATTAATTTTTTAGAGAGAGTGGAAGAGAGAGGGAAAGGCAGAGAGAAACAGCAATGTGAGAGAAACACATTGATTGGTTGCCTCCTGCATGCACCCAGACCTGGGCTCAGGTTGGGGAGGAGCCTGCAACCAAGGTATGTAACCTTGACCAGAATTGAACCTGGGACCCTTCTGTCCACAGGCCGATGTTCTATCCACTGAGCCAAGCCAGCTAGGGTCATGTTTTTGCTTTTTAAAATATTGCTTTCTATCTTGTTATGACTATCTTTACTCTCGACTATGCCTAGACCTGTCGTAGGGCCTATAAGAAACGATGGAAAAGCAAAGACTTGAGGGGCCCTGAAAGATCTAAACACGGACACCCGGGTCACACAGACTGGCAGTCAGTCCCTGACCCATGTTCTCACTGGTTGCTGCTGCCTTTTATATGGTAGAAAGAGCATGCCGGTGTCCTCCCTACCTACCTCAGCAAACTTAGCTGAACCAGTGATTGCACGGTTCCTGGAAATCCAAAAGATATGTTTTGCAAAAAATTATTTTGATAAGGGTATATAATCACATCTGAAAGTAATTCTGTGTATATTAAAAGTACACTGAAAATAATTACATGAAATATCCATATACATATATATGTCACTTCCTCAATCTACAAAAATTTCAGTTATAATAAATTTCCCAATAATATTAATTTTTCACAGAATTATACCATATTTAAAGTAACACCTCATCTGATCAGATTCATTTAACTGTTTAAAAAGGGGGAAAATGTAAACTGAAGACATTTGCAATGACCAGACGCACAGGGGAGTAATAAGTAACAGGATAATCTTCAATGACCACGCTTCTAATTTTTGTCAGATATATTTGGTGGTGTCTGACTTGACAATAGTGGTTCTTTCTCCTTGGGAAACAAGCTCCCTGGACCGTCTGAGCCACAGAATCCCAGGGATGGGTCCCTATTAGACATGTTGGGAGAACTCTGCCTTTCTTCCCCATGGAGATAGAATCAGGAGGTTACTGGAGCACATCTAAGCAATCAGCTGCCTCTCTTAGTCTGAGTTCCCTAGAAACTGAAGCCCGAAGCCAGGATTAACGTGCTAATGCTCTCTTTGGAAGGTGCCAACTCCAGGCAGCTAAGGTGAGAAAGAGAGAAGTGAGGCAGGGACAGGTAGAATGAGGCCTTACTGCACCGGCGACTGCACACCAGCAAACAGCAGGCTGCTCCGCAGCTGTACCCCTTGGCATACAGGGTTCCTGAGGGCAGGACACAGGAAAAACCATGGCTCTGAATAATTCATGGGAGGCAGGAGAAAGTGGGATTCAGCTAAAGGTTGCTTCTTGGAAGTCAAGGTCGCCTACACTTCAGAAGAGCATCCTCTTGGAACGGTGGGAGCTGTGCCAGATGCCTGATTCACGCCCTGCACTGTGGTTTCCCATTGAAGACTGAAAGTGGCCAGTGGAGCCAGAATTCTTGGCACAGGGCTCCTCAGCCGGCCCGTGTGGGGCAGCCAAGAAGAGGGAGGGCTCAGCTCTCCTAAGACAAGTGATTAAATGGCTCTGGCACAGGAGCGCAGTCTGGCTGGTGGTGCTGGGGCCATCAGGGAAACTGCATAAGATTTATGTCTGAAATAATACCCCTTTTCCAAAACTCAGAATAAGGACTTAAATTTTACTTTCATGTTAACTTGGCTTCCTGGATGAGTGAAAGATAAAACCCAGAATCTGTGGTGCAAACTTCTTTCAACACATGTTCACAGGGACAAATAAAGGCTGTGTGTAGAAGAAGAAAAAAAGAAGAAATTTGGGGGATGGTGAAAAAGTGAAAGGATTAAGAAGTGCAAATTGGCAGTTACAGAACAGTCACAGGGGTGTAGAGGACAGCATAGGGAATACGGTCAGTAATGTTGTAGCAACTATGCATGGTGCCAGGTAGGTACTGGGCATATTGGGGAACACTTTATAAAGGATATGATTGTGGCCCTGGCAGGGTTCATCAGTTGGTTGGAGCATCTTCCCAATGTGCCAAGGTTGCAGGTTACATACAAGGAGAACCAGTGAATGTGTGAATAAGTGGAACAGCAAATTGATGTTTCTCTTTCTCTCTTCCTTGCTCTCTCTCTCTCCCTCTCTCTCTCTCTCAAATCAAGAAATAAAAGTAAATAAATAAATAAATAAATAAATAAATAAATATATGATTGTGTAACCACTATGCTGTACACCTGAAACTAATACAAAATGATATTGAATGTAAACTGTAACTGAAAATTGAAAATAAAAGGTAGAAGCAGAGGCAGGGGTGAGAGATCACGCTCTCAGGATCGCTGAAGGCTTCCTATTCCTGGTTACAGTCCTTCACAAAGCACAGTGCTCTGATTGCCTTTAGGTACCCAGACTTCAGGTACCGGAGACTTTGTGACTTCTTTTTATTAAATAATGTTTCTCTGTTTGCTCAACGTTTCTTTCTGTTTATTTATATGTGGAAGCAAATGGCATGAATGGGATATCCATACCATCACATTATAAGACCCAGAAGAAATATCGTCTTGGCCTCCCATCAATGTCATTAGGTTTCTAGATTCTAGCCTCTCCTCTTTTCCCATAACACTCCCTCATCCGAGGGGCCTTGGCTCATGCCCATAACTTCCTATGCCCATATCTCTCCAAATTCAACTTGCTATTGATTATAGCACAGCTACATGGTCCCATTACACCTACACAACTGTAGTCCAAAGCATATGCTATTGCAAGAACTGGAGGACTAGTAACTTGGTAACACAACTTAAAAGTAACAGACATAGAATTTGAACACTTGTTTGCCAGAATCTGAAGCCTTGATCTTTTTTAAATAGCATACTCTCTTCTCTACACACATGTGCCTGCGCGTGCATACACACGTGCACGCGTGCACACACACACACACACACACACACACGAATAAACTTAAAAAGGATTAAAATTAATTGAGATATCCTAATTTGCACTTTATACTAATTTCTTAATTGCATTTAACTTCAGGCATATCCTTATTTTAGTGATTGATTTTAATTTACAGTAAATTGTCATTTACCAGTATGTTGCTGATATTTTTGGATGAATATTAGTATAAAATACTTAATCCCCACATAGCTTCTTTCTGTCATAAAGATATAAATCTGCAAAATCAGGTGTTGTGTCTTCAAGTAGTGCAGACTAATTTTAATATCAGGCAAAACAAACTCTAATCAAGGTAATAAGTATGCCTTAAGAATCATGTAAAACATTCTAAATTCAAATAGAAATGAATATGATTGTTAGATGATCTATACCAGTCTTTTCCATTCATTTAAGATTGAATATATATTTTTGTGTGACTGTTTTAAATATATACTCTCCTATATAAAATACATATTTAAATATATAAAAATTTACATCAAATATAGACATATGCTTATTTTCATAGCTTTTTTATTCCCTATAAAGAAATCTGACTGAAAGAAATGTCCTTTGGCTAATCAGTTGTAATCAAGGCACATCTTTACTTAAGAAAATTAACAATTACTTTTGACAAGTCTAAACTCAAGCACAGTCCTTGAATTTACAATCTGTTCTTTCTTACTGAAGACATCAGAATGTATTTTTCTTTAAGCACAACACATAAAGAAATAAAGAGTTATGATAATGTATATTGAGATAAAAATAAATCAGTTTCACTTAGTTGTCACCGTGTTTGCGTTTCCTTGTTTTGGAGCTAAGTAGTGGGTCTGATTTGAATTCTGCTTCTGTCATAAGAATGTGTGTTTTATTTTTCTGCAATTTCTTTCTACACACAAAATTTTTCTATTTTATGTTGCAAAAGTACATTTTTATTGACATATATAACATGCATACATCAAAGTGCTGAGTCATAAGTGTTTAAATTGACAAGTTTAATGCCAAAGTGAAAACACACAGGTAAACTAAGAGATCATTTCTGGCACCCAGAAGCCTTCTTCATGCCCTTCCCAATCACTATCTCCTTGTAATGTAACTACTATTTTGATTTTGATCAATACATTGTAGTATTTTTTTGTTTGAAATTTTACATAAATGGACTTACTACTTACGTACTCTTTTATGTTTAAATGTATGCTTATAAGATTCATCCATGTTGTATATAGCAGTAGTCCATTATTTTTCATTGTTTTATGGTATTGCAGTGTATGAAGCTACCCTATTTATTTATAGACTCTACTGTCCATGGACATTAGAAGTTATTTTAGGTTATGGCTATTACAAATAATGCTATATGAATATGTTCCCCATTTAGTCTACATTCTTGTCAACAGTTGGTATTTTCTATCTTCTTAGTTTTAGTCATTGTATTGGTTGCACAGCAGTATGTAACTTGTGCTATTAATTTGCATTTCCTGATGACGAAAGATGTTAAATAACTTTAAACATATTTATTAGCTCTCTGAATACCTTCTTTTGTAAATGTCCTCTTCAAATCTCTTGTTTTCTTTTTTCAATTGGAAATTGTCTTCTTATGATTTATAGGAATACTTTATTTTTCTGTATCCTAGGGTTTTTTCTTTTCAAATATTCTCTCACACTCTGGTTGTCTTTTTTTTTATAATGGTGTTTTAAATGAACAGAACTTCATGATTTATATAACATCAA
>NW_005871051.1:15001441-15013900 GCF_000147115.1 Myotis lucifugus | reverse complement strand
AATAGAAAATATATAGCCTTACATTTCATTTTAGGTTTATAATTTGTCTGGAATTAATATCTGTGTATTATATAAGTTTGCAGTAATAATTATTATTTTCTATACAGATGTAAATTTTGGCCCGCAACACTTATAACAATAGCATTTCTCCTAATGTATTTCAGTGTCACTTATTTTCCTAGTTTATTGAGATCTAATCAACAAACAAAACTGGGTATATTTAATGGTACAATGTAATGGTTTGATATACATATACACTGTGATATGATTATCACAAACAAGCTAATTAACACATACATCAGCTCACAGTTATTTTTTTTTTTTTTGGTGATAATGCTAAGACCAACTCTCTTTGCAAATTCAAGAATAAATACAGTGGTACTAAATATAGTCATCATGTTGTACATTAGATCTCCAGAAATTATTCATCATATAACTGAATGTTTGTGCCTTTTGACTTTTTGAATTTCCATATGAATTTTAGAATCAGCTTCTCTTTCCATAAAAGAAACCAGTGAATTTATTTTATTGCTATTGCACTGAATTTATGAATCAATTTCGGAAGAATCGTCATCTTTATGATATTGAGTTCTTTCAATGCATGTAAATCATATATTCCTATTTATATTTAGTTCTTTTAAAATTTCTTCCAATATATTGTAATCTTTAGTGTATAGAACATTCACATTCTTCATTAAATTAGTTGCTAGGTACTTGGTTTGATTTTAATGCTACTTTAGGGATAGCTTACTGTAAGTTTAATTTTATAATAATTTGTTGCAAGTTTATAGACTAATGTTTATTTTTGCATATTGACCTTAAATTCAGCCACTTTTGTAAAATGTATAAAAGGGCAATAATTATCATTGTAATTTGTAAAGTAAGAGCGACCAAATATTTTCTTGTGTTTATATTCACATATATGGTGAATGATTGCATATACTAGTAGATGACTACATTAGAAATATAAATATTAAAATGCTATAGGAATTAAATCCAAATTTAGTTATTACTTAAAAATTGGCTTTCCCTCACTCTTATTGTTGAAATGCATTGCTTGAATTTAAAAAATTAAAATCCTTGGCTTCCTAATTAAAATACATTTTTTTAAAAATATATTTTATTGATTTTTTACAGAAAGGAAGGGAGAGGGATAGAGAGTTAGAAACATTGATGAGAGAGAAACATCGATCAGTTGCCTCCTGCACACCCCCTACAGGGGATGTGTCCGCAACCAAGGTACATGCCCTTGACCAGAATCGAACCTGGGATCCTTAAGTCCACAGGCCGACGCTCTATCCACTAAGCCAAGCCGGTTAGGGCAAAAATACATTTTCTTTTACTTTTTCTGAGCATGACCAGTTTTACAAAATCATCTTTGATTCCATTTTAAAATATCTTCAATGTCTATCTTCAAACACTTTCATTTCAGTCACTTAAATTTCTATCAAACACCTACATTTCTATCTTCAATTACCAATATTATTAAATTTAAGGCAATTTTGTTCAATAGCAGATTTCAGTAAACAAATTCCCTAGTCTCTCCTTAATGTCAGTATTAAATGGCATGTAACTGAAGGAAAAAAATCCTAACAAAGTATATTCAGGATTTGCTTGCAAGGTGGGTGGAACTGTTATCATTGTATTGAGGTTGTGATGGGTTTAACAAGGTTATATCTTCCAGTTAATAGCATTCAAGACTTTGAGACAATGAAATATTGTTTCTAGCATTAGATAAACAGATAAGAAATTGCAACAACTTTCTTCATATCCTTCATGAGATATTTCTATTTTTTTTAATACAAGATGACAAATTTTGGTCTTCTTCACTTTATTATAACTTATAATAATGTCAGTCAAAGTATTTCAAGGGACATTTAATTATTTCAAGTACAAGGTGTAAATTTTGTGCTTGCCACTTTAAGGAGGTGTGATACCTGGAAAACGAGAAATGTTAAAGGTAATGCATTTATGTTTAGAAAAGTACAACAGAAATTAAAAAGCAGCTTCATATATACTAGTATACTACTTGTCTAAAAACTCAATTTGCAACTTCTGTGTTAAGAATTTGTTCCAAAAAAAGTTTGCTCATATTTAGGATAAATTGACTGTTAAACCAAAGAAAAAAATTATCCCTAACTTTTAAAACCTAAAGTATTTTAATATTAATTAGTTATCATCTCTTTGAGCCAATGCGTTGAATTTTAACTAAATGACAGTGTTTTTGCCTTGAAATATACAGTAGGAGTAAAAGGATATGATGAGCAAAGCCAGCAATTAGGTTCTTCATCTTACATATAAAAAAGGGAGCTGAAAATGAGGGAAAGGTACCATTCACTTACAAAAAAAATCTTAGATATAATCAACAAACAAAATTGGATATATTTAAGGGAATATTTATAAGCCATCATGGCAGTTAAAGGGAAACAGGAACAACTGACTGGCAGTTCCATCTCTCATGTAACAAGTGCAGTAACCTGGAGACATCCTCTAACCTCTCCCAGCTTCCTGTTGGAGTTGGATGTCTTAGGTTTCCATGGTTAGTTATCTAGGCAAATGGTTTTCCTTTGGTTGTTTTCATTGCATTTCCTTTCTCCCCTGCAATACCAATGATCATCTCCAGCTTATCCTCCACATTCCTTACATACTTTACTATATTTTTTGCATTTTTTATAGTTTTTCATATCACACCCAGGACAAGTTCAGCTGTTGGAAAGCTTTGCTCTAATACGGCTACAATCCTATTTAATGTTCCAGGCATAGCTTCATGATTGCAGTGGTGATAGAAATTTCAAATGTCATCTATCTACAGCTGTCTTCTTGCTTTCAGGCCTCAAACATTCAAACAAGGAGTTTTTATTAGCGATCTGCCTGGAATTTTTTTTTTAGCTTTCTTCCTGAGATATCACACTATTCTCTTGATACATAGAGTTTTGAGATATACATAGAGTTGTGAGATATCGATCATAAAATTATTTCATTTGCTCCCATATGCACCGCATACAGCAGAAATTGTTCAATATTATCTGCTATGTGGATAGCCTCCTTTCCTAGTTTCCAGCACTGGTGCACACTTTTAGTTTTTCCCTATCTTTATAATTCTTCGATTATTTCTGTAGATTCCGAGGGCAGATGAAAGGGAAGCACCAAATGTCTTCATTGACATAGCCATATTTTTAAAAGTTTTCCTACTATATTTTCCAATTCATTTCATGAATCAAGAAGAAAAATCTTATAAAACCCTGGGCAATAACAGGTCAAAAAGAAAACTATTGAACATTCTCAGTTATACTATATATGCAGAAACCCAAAGAATATCAGTAATATGTTAATATAATAAAACCATAACCAGGTAGAATTTATTTTAGAAAAGCAAAACCAGTTAAATATTAGTAATCCTATCAATAATGTCGCATCATTATATTGATATATTAAAATAGACAGACTATAATACCAGCTCAATTGATGTTAAAAAGACAAATGAAAAAACTGAATATGTATTGTCTGATAAATTCTATAGTATTCTGAGAATAGAACATTTCCTGATATGGAGTAAAAATAAATCACTTGAGCAGACTAAAAATCCTAGTGATAGATTCACATATAGTGTATATTAGTTATTTATTAGGTTATAAATAAGATTTACTTATTTATAATATAGAAGCATATTATAAATTGCTTACATAGCAGTAGGGAATATATTATATGTTATACACATTTGTAATATATAAATATATTCTATATTACTGTCAAAGAAGTAGAGAAATAATTTTATTTGATAAATAGTCTTTGGATAGTTTGTTAAGTATTTGGCAAATAATAAATAAAATATAGCAAATTAATTGCATTTGTTTAAAAAACAAACAAACCAGAATTATAAAAAAATAAAAGTAAATATTTGTCCTATATCAGAGTAGGAATAGCATTTTTAAATATAAAAATATGGAAAAAAACACTAAGAAAAATATGGATATATTTAATCATACAGAACAAACCACCTATGCTTTAAGAATATAACAAAAGGCAAATGATAAGCTAAAAATATTTACAGAAAGGAAAGAAGTAATAGTCTTAATATATGAAAAATTCTTTTAAATCAATCCAAAACAAAATCCAATAAGAAAGTGGCAAAAGAAAAAAACAACAACAGGCAATTAAAAATATTGCCAAAACATACATGAGAACTTAACTGTATGCACAATGCAATGTTACTAAGCAATGCTAGCAATATAGCTTATTAAACAGAGATTCCCAGTGCAACCAGGATGTTGTGCTGTGGTTAATATAAAGGATCTAGGCTATCTCGGATATTTGCCTGCTGACTGATGTTGCTGATTAGAGAGGGACCTACAATACTGAGAATTTTAATAACACCTGACATTTCTTAGAAAGCCCAAATTCTTCCATATTTATGAGTATACTAGAAGCCTGGTGCACGGATTTGTACACCGATGGGGTCCCTCAGCCTGGCCTGCAGGGATCGGGCCGAAACCAGCTCTAAAACATCCCTCAAGGGGTCCTGGATTGCAAGAGGGTAGTTCTTGGGTGATGCACCCCGGAATTGGGCTCCCTCCTCTCTGATTTCAGGTGCGTCACATGAGAACCGGAGCTACCAAGTCACTGCAGCTTGGCAGCTCCTGCATTGAGCATCTGCCCCCTCGTGGTCATTGAATGTCATAGCTACCAGTCGGACAGTCAAATGGTCAGAAGGTTGCTTAGGCTTTTATATATATACTAAGAGGCCCGGTGCATGAAATTTGTGCACTGGAGGGGGGATGTCCCTCAGGCCAGCCTGCACCCTCTCCTATCTGGGACCCATCGGGGGATGTCTGACTGCCAGTTTAAGCCCAATTCCTGTGGCCTAAACAGGCAGTCGGACATCCCTCTCACAATCTGGGACTGTTGGCTCCCAACCGCTCGCCTGCCTGCCTGCCTGATTGTCCCTAACTGCTTCTGCCTGCCAGCCTGATCACCCCCAACTGCCCTCCCTTGCCGGCCTGGTCACCCTCAACTGCCCTCCCCTGCAGGCCCAGTCTCCCCTAACTACCCTCCCCTGCAGGCCTGGTCCCCCCCAACTTCCCTCCCCTGAAGGCTTGGTTGCCCCTAACTGCCTTCTCCTGCCAGCCCGGTCACCCCTAACTGCCCTCCCCTGCAGACCTGGTCCTCCAAACTGCCCTGCCCTGCCGGCCATCTTGTGGCAGTGGGTGCTGCCATCTTTGAGGGCGTGGCAGTCAATTAGCATATTCCCTCTTTATTGGCTGTGGGTGCCGCCATCTTTGAGGGTGTGGCAGTCAATTAGCATATTCCCTCCTATTGGCTGTGGGCGCTGCCATCTTTGCAATGATGTGAGGCTCAATTAGCATATTCCCTCTTTATTAGGCTGTATAGATACAGAGTTAATAAAATGCTTAAGTGCTTAAAAAAAAGAAAATACAAGGGGACACACTTGGACAAATGAGAGCCCATTTACCATATTCCCCCTGATAATGCTTCCTCTATCCCTGTCTCTTGGTCATATGATTTTAGGTTAGTGCTGGGTGAGGGTGAAGGGATAGAAAGTGCCTGGTGAATTTCTGTTCAAAGTCATTTGTCCTTCTGAGCAAACCACTCTTCTGACTCATCTTTGGACTTGGCTTTTGTCTGACTCATAATTTAGGGTGGGATGTCACACAGCCAATAAAATCTTCCGGGATGCTGTCTGCCAAACTTTCCTTGCTTAGTCACAGCTATGTGGGATGGGGTCATGGAAGCAAGACCAGAGGTAGCTCTGATTAAAATCCTAAGACTGGAAAGGGGGAATCTAACCTTAAGAGCACTGAATAATTCTGTGATGCTTATACTAAAGTCTGCCAATAATAAATGGTGTGTCAGCCCTGTTGGGGTAGCTCAGTAGGTTAGAGCACTGTCCCAATACACCAAGGTTGTGGGTTAGATCCCTGGGCAGGGCACATACAGGAAGCAACCAATAAATGCATAACTAATTGGAAGTTTCTCTGTCTCCTTTCTTCTCCCTTTCTAGAATCATTCAACCAAAAATGTTATAAAATGGTGTGTCAAAAGAAAAACGCAACACTTGCAATTGTGTGAAAGAATTCAACAGCTAAATAATATACTAGTATTAAGGATTTTTTATTACTAGTCATTTTATGTAGAAAATAATCTCATCACATAGAAAATTTGTGGAAGAATAACAATTTCTGTACATCAAGAGCACAACTACATAGATTGTAATTTAATCAATGAGAACAAAACTACATGGAATGTAATTTAATCAATGTGCTATATGTATATATATACAGCACTTACTACTTGGGTATTTAGAAACAGGCTTTATAATTTCTTTTCTCCTAAGTGGCACATCTTTAGAGTATATATACTGTGACTAAATTCCGATGCAATTTTGACCTTTCCTTCCTTGCACATAAAGTATTATTCTTCTGGAAAGAAGTTCATAGTTTAATGGATAAGGTGTCAGGGAGTAAAAAAATGAGACTGAGCAAGAATACCCTGATTCTTGGGCCCTCTGTCATAAATAATGCTCTCATTAAAATTCTGCCTCGGAACAAAGGCAAGTCCATTAGTCTGGGAGCTAATTTTTACTGGCTCCTTAGATGTATGCATATTAAAAATGCAGCTTTTATAATTGCCAGTCATCAACCACCTAGTCCATGCTGTTCTTGGAGTTTTTAATTATTTACTTCATTTGCATAGACACTCCAATTTATGATCAACCACTTAGTTACCAAGGGATAGTTTAGACATTTGTCTTTTACATTTTTATTTATCCTTTTTGTATCCCTAGAAAAGCTCTGAATCAGATCTTGTGCCACAATGAGTCTTATTAGGAAATAAAAACCATGGCCACTTCCATGAGTTCTATGTGGAAACCATGGTTACGATAGAAGTTGGGCAAATTAGGGTTTTATTAGAACAAATGAAGGCTCTATGTTCGGTTAAATATGCTCTTTCTGAGAGTTAAGCATAATGGTTTGTGTGAAAATATCTAATAGCACAGTGTACACCAATAGTGCTCATTTTCTGTAATTTCCTTTTGGGAGTGGATCTTTTCAGGAAAATAACAAAACTGGCACACTGAGCAACTAAATATAGTCACATGTTATTTGTCATCCCAATATTTTCATGTTCTCCTGCTAAAAATCTGTGTCATTGTTTCTGTTTTTAATAATATGACCGGAAGCCTCAGGAAATTAAGGGACTAGCTCTAATGTCATAGAAGCCAATGATGGTTGTCAGAATAAATTCCGTCTTGTGCTGAAGGACATTTTCTGTTACATTGCAGGGCTTCTATACAGATGAAATATTCTTGCATCACTTTCCCCCCAAAGATGAGAATTAAACTATTTAATTTGGATTCTATTTACAAAATGATCACATTCTTTTTATAGTCTTGCATCCTCTTCTCCAGGTAAATTCTTCTGGTCACTGAAGAACGTTTTATACTATTTCTTTGTTGTACTTATAGTTAATGTGAGTTTACATTTAGTGGTAATGATGTCAGAGAACTAGGGAAAAAGTAGGGGCCCATAAAAAAAATTTAAAAAACCACCAAAATGGCATTTATTTAAAACAACGAATAGTATAAAAAGGTATTTTAACAAAAGTCCATTGTGAAGAGCCTCTGTTATACTCAAATCCAAATAGATATTTGACTTTTATATCATTATGATAGTACTGTCACAACTTTAGTGTGATTTTTTTCAGAAAGAAACATACACACAGATCTATGTGCACAAAATTCCTTTTTCTTATCTTTGCCCACGTTTTGAATGCATGTACTCAATATGAGTGCCTAACCTGAATCACCCCTAATTTAGGAAATGTGCGCCTTTCTTTTTCATGTGTATAGGTTTCATAGATTTTTTTTTGGCTCTATGCCTGCAGAACTGATCCTCTCTCAAATCTAATCAAATCTGCTTTATCGCAGCCAATGTTCACAAGATCCACTATTAAAACTTTCATTTCTATTGTGTGCCACTTAATGTTTGAAACAATATACATATTTTCTAAAAGAGTGGAATATTGAAAAGACTTCCTTTCCTCCCGTAAGAAACAACTCAATTATTGAACAAAACCATTGCTCTGTCTATCATCTGTGTTCTGCTACCTGCTCTGGCAGCAATAAAAGTGATTGATGTGTAATCACTGGTCTTATTGCTCTTCTCCCTCTGCACTATCTGGAAGCTTTCTTCACAGAGAGCACTGAAAAGTTAATGTGAATGGAGCCGAACAGCACCACCTGGAAGCAGGGAATTCATTACCAAGCCTTCCTGAGCTCAAGACTTGCCATTGTGTCCAAAGCTGCTGGTGTGTGATCTGCTGAAAACCCCAGAGATCATAATAGGTGAAGGACAACATTGTAACAAAGGATGACAGTTCTGGAAATTACAAAACCACTCCTTCCCAACGCAGATAAACTTAGTACCTGAAAATATTTTTTCCTTGAAAACTTGAAATCAAAGAATAATTTTGATTTATTTTCCTTTCAGCTTTTCTATTTCTCATTTCCAATAAGACATCCATCTAAATTTACCCAGTTATCAATACAAGTTTTATCCTGTGCCATTTCTATAGTATAGAGATTATGCTTTTCCCTTGTGCTATCTTTATTCTGCAGATTTAAAAATATTTTCTTGTAGTTTTTTCTTTATTTGATATGACAGTAAACAACATATATTTATTATATTGGATATTTTTTTCTGTAAATATTGTGCTATCATAGGTGCTAGAGAAGAAAAAACTTAATCCATTGCACTTGTCCATAAAGAATTCAAGCTCAATGAGGAAATACATGATGACAACTATAATAATGACTAGAGGCCCGGTGCACAAAATTTGTGAACGGGGGAGGGTGTCTCTCAGCCCAGCCTGCAACCTCTCCAATCTGGGACCCCTCGAGGGATGTCCAATCGCCCTAAACTGGCAGTCAGACATCCCTCTCACAATCCAGGACTGCTGACTCCCAACTGCTCACCTTCCTGCCTGCCTGATTGCCCCTAACCGCTTCTGCCTGCCAGCCTGGTCACCCCCTAACCACTCCCCTGCCAGCCTGATCAATGCTTAACTGCTCCCCTGCCGGCCCAGTTGCCCCTAACTTCCCTCCCTTGCCAGCCTGGTCGCCCCTAACTGCCCTCTCCTACAGGCCTGATCCCCCAACTGCCCTCCCCTGCAGGACTGGTCACCCCCACTGCCATCCCCTGCCAGCCTGGTCACCCCTAACTGCACTCCACTGCTGGCCTGGTTGCCCCCAACTGCCCTCCCCTGCAGGCCTTGTCACCCCCACTGTCTTCCTCTACAGGTCTGGTTCCCCCTAACTGCCCTCCCCTGTTGGCCATCTTGTGGTGGCCATCTTGTGTGTTGGAGTGATGGTCAATTTGCATATAACCTCTTTATTATATAAGATGGGGAGTGACTATGCAGCAAATAGAGGTATGAATGAAGATGGATGGGAGTGATTAATTATAAGTGGGGGGTGAAATGGGAGAGGCTAGGGAAAGAAAGCATCCTGAAGAAGATGGCATGTTTTCTGAGCCCTGATGCTCAATGATTTTAATGACAAAGGAGAAAAAAACTACAAGAATTAACAAGACTTAAGAACAAATCCTAGTTCTAGGAAGACAAATCTGGAGACACTGGGAAGTGGGGGAGGGGGTCAGTAAAGAGGACTTCTAGCACAAGGAGAATATTTCCAAGGTGATTTCATTAGTTCAGCAGCAGATGGTGATCTGCACTAGTGAAGTGGTACAAAGAATAAAAGTGTGGGGGAAAAAAGAATAAGAAGGTGAGGTGAACTAAGTATTATTATATACATAGAATCCAACGTGACATGATATTTTGAAAGTGGGCAAAAGGTTTGGAGGGAGGAGTTGGTCAAAGAGAAAGTGAAGCCTTATTGGTTTGCTTCCCTAGGCCAAGGTGATATTTCAAAGGCAAAGTCTCCTGACTTAATGGAGAAGAATCAGTAACTCATATGTAGCCTGTAGAGAATGTTTCATATTTTAAGTGGGCCTTCAATATTTTAAGAGGTATAAAATCACCTGAAGAAATAAATATTTCCACTAGTTTCATAAACTTAGGTGATCTAATATTTTAGTCAACAGAGCTGTATTATTATCTACATATTCAAAAATATATCTCTATGCAGTGACACCTCAAATAAGCATACCATGGAATATTTTGGCACTTTCCTGCTTTCTCTTTATCAGTTGTTCCTACCTGATCACAGTCTAGTCAATTTTAATTCCATTTATTCTTAAATGCTAACAAGTTCTCCATGTCATCTGCTTCTTTCCTTTCTTCCTTATAAGTTATTTTTCTTCATTATTAAGATTTAGAAGGAGAAATTCTCCCTGACTCCATTAGTTTAAAATTATTGATTGTGTACCTACTATGTTCTAGTTGTTCTGTGATGTGATACAATGTCACACATATCAGTTTCATGTAAGTGACTTACAATAGATTTTAATTAAAATTCCTGTGTAATTTTAGAACTATTTTACAGATAATCAGAAGTTGTTGGTTTCACTATGGTGAATACATTAGTGACACTGGTGCTCCTGGTAGGCTCCCCTCATTTGATTCCCATCACTTAGGAATCAAACTCTTTCATTGCCTGATGACCAGTTTCTTAAAAACTGGTGTTTCTGTCATGTGTCCCTTTACCCATATCACATTTTAATTGTCATAGTTTTACAGATTGTTTTGTATTTGGACTTTTTCTGACTCTTCTCATATAGAATATATCCAATACAAGAGATTTATTTTGCATAACATCATTCTAACTCTCTGCCCCATACCCCTGAGAAAATGAATCCTGTTGGAATTTTGAACAGTTTTTCCGATTTCATAGAGATATTTGGGGAGATCTGACCTCTTTACAATGTTAAATATCTCAATCCAGGAAAAAGATGGCCTCTCTTTTAATGCAAGTCTCTTGTGTTCCTCAAGACAATTTTATAGTTTTATTGTTATAAATATTGCTTAATGATTCCACTCCAAGAGTTTCATGGTTTTGTTGTAAAAGTAAATGGTACTTTTTCTTTTGTTATATTTTTCTGTTTGATTTTTGGACATGTAGTAACCTGTCATCTTATCGAATTCTCTTATTATTTTCAAAAAGCATTTCAGTTTATTCTTTTGGGTGTTAGAGGTATTCAATCACATTTTTCACATTTAACAGTATTTTGTCTCCTTCTTTTCAAAATAGAGAATGGAAACTCCAGCTCTCATCCATGACCTCCTATCCCTCCCACTTCTGCCTGGAGGAATTGAGAAGCGGGGGCATATAAACCAGGGATCCTGGAGACCTCATGATATTCTGGGGGTGGAGAGTGGGGGAAAAATCCCCTCAAGAAGAATCAATTAAAAGCTTACAAATTCCCCTGACAAGGGTGTGCAGGGGCTATATGTGGTCTTTTGAAGGTTTGCCTGATCCTAGTCACTCTCTTAGACTTGGAGGAAACCATTGTCACAAGCTTCTGTGACTGATAGAGGGCCTTTACTTATATCCAGATAAAAGGAGAATTAGGAAGCTATCCTTTCATACTTTGAGAGAACAACCCATTTGACCAATAACTCAACGTAACTCCAAGAGCAAAAATGATTGTGTCTGCCATTTGTTCCAACCTACACATGGAAAGTATGCCATGGCTCAACACCCATTAATATCCCCATGTGTATGAAGGCTAAGAACACATACAAGGAAACATAGGAAAAGAAAAAATATATATACTTAAATGATATCAACAACCAGAGAAATGCCAAGAGAGCCAAAATTCTATAAATATTCCCCTCCACCCAAGCAAAACTGATAAAGAGTCGAAGAAAGTTAAAGGCCAGATGTAGCTCAAAACTATATCTGTAATGATAAGATCAAGTGTAAAAAATAACTTGGAATGTAGAGGAAATATGCAAGACAGTGAAAATCATAAGGGAAAGAAAAAAAGTGGAGGACAGATTCAGAGATAAAAGATGTTTGTAGAAATATCTGATCTGTGATATCCCCATCTACTCTTCTCAGTATTTCCATAAATATATTCATGTGTTGTTTATTTGTTTTTATTCTTTTACTTCAATTGGATTTGGAAACAAAAGCAAGATAAATGCTTGTACCTCTCTAGCTCTTCATCTTTTCTCTCCCTGTGTGTGTACATGCATGGGTTTCTATCATGTATACCTTGTGCAAAAACATTCAAGACATTTTGGTTAAGTGGGCATGCATAAAGAACGTAGGATGGTTTCTATTTTGTATATATGGAATTTATTGTCATGTTCTTTTCGTTATTAGAAGACAAATTACACACATATAGTAAAGGAGGTGTTCAGTGTCAAAGCTTTCTGTCTTTACTTGCCACTCTGTAATCCATTTAATAGAGGAAAATTACTAGGCATAAGTACAGTAATTATCTGAACACCAACCAGGGAATCATATCATTGAACTGA
>NW_005871051.1:14840567-15001341 GCF_000147115.1 Myotis lucifugus | reverse complement strand
TTACTGTAGACAGAATGCACTCCCAACTAAAAAATAGTGCTTTACTTCATAGTTAAACTTTTCAATTTATTGATTTTCTCTATTAAAACATGTTTTTTCATAAATGATTGTATAGTTGTCTTTCCTGCATTATCCTGTCCAAAAGATTTTAAAAAGAATTTTATGTAGGGTAAACCTAGAAATATGCTCCAAAACAAGTATGTATGATTAGAAGGCATTTATTAAGTTGGTTTGTTTATAAGCAAAATATTTTAAAAAATGAAGCAATATCTTTCTTTCACTGGCAGCCACAATGGGCACTCAGCCACCCATATCCTAATTTTGTAATTTTAAGCCTCTGTGCTAGGCAGATGTTTATCCAAATCATTTAAAATCTGTTTCCTATATTTTAGATAACTTTAGTGTGAAAAGATGCTCCCTGAGTCACTGCATAGATTAAAAGTTAATTAAAAATAAGTTAAAGAAGGAGAAAAGTAATTACCTTTCCATAGACATTTGTTTCATTTTTGGCAAGTTAAAATTGAGAAAGAGAAATAAAGCCTTGAAAATCAAATATTTTTTAAAAATCATTATTGTTTGCTTCTTTATATACTGAGAAGTGCCAAGTTAATTAAGAAGAGTAATCCATTTAGTAATACAGGAGGGCTAATGGATAAAGTAAGCCCACTCATTCAGTAGAATTATTTAATTGGAGTGATGTTTTTAAAGGTCTATACCTAAAATATCCATCAAAATGGAAATCACCAATACATAATTGGAAATTCTCAGAGGGTTTCAAATATAGTAGAATACAAGAAGAGAAATTCGGGGAGTTTTTCCTAGCACTTTGAAAATATATAAACTCTAGTTGAAGGATACGTGCAATGAAGTGATTTTATACCAGTATATCTAATTTTGTGCTGCCGTGATTTAATTGGGAGAAAATCCTACTAAATGGCTGCAGAATTTAGGTTTCCTCTATGTGCTCTGGTGCTGTGAATATCTCTTTAACCTTTATAAATCTCTAGAGTTACTTCCTACAGTGGTATTGTTGGGGTGAAGGGATTAGTGTACGCATATTATGGATCTCAGAAAATCTCCAGATTAGGACAAATTATTTTCAGCCTTCCCCAATAGAACACTGCTAATTGCCATGTCTTTATATTAAATTCTTCATGATAATAAACATTGTAATTATAATTGCAAAATTACTGCCAGTGAAAACCATTTTAATCACCTTAAATTAGCGACAACAAAAACTCTCTTCAACTGAAATAATATACTTAGCTATATGTAAGCAAGAGGCACACAAATACATATTGAATTAGAGACCAAGATTCTTTGTGAGGGGTCCAGGGTTAATTAATCGAAGCAGATCATGTCCAGCTAAAAATTACAGAAATAGTACACTAAGATTCTTCAGTTCCCATAACTATGGCTTTAGTTACTCATTCATCAGTTAATTAATTAATTGAGTCCATTAGACCTCAAAAATATATTAAGCTTTGCAAAGGATATTTGCCATTTTCATATTTTTTCTCTTTTTAAAAATCTGTCTTTTTTTGCTGAAAGTATTAAGATGTCCCCTTTTATTTCCCAAGTCGACCCAACCCCTTCCACCCTGCACCCTCCCCTCCCCCCGTCAGGTCTTCACCAGCACTTTTGTCTGTCCATGGTTGCATTCTATGAAACACCTTAAAAATAGGACAAATATATATATATATATATGTATATATATAGCCTTGAACTAAGACCTCCCTATGAATTTTCTAATTACTAGCTTGTATTTAGCAACAAGGAGATAAAGGGTTTTAGAATAAAAAGGGGGGAAGGAAAGATAAGCCATTTCATTGTTTTCCTATTAACCTTTGAGTTCCACAAAGCACCTTAAACAAAATAAAACATTCAATGTTATCTCTAGTGACATATATTAATACAACCCAAAGTTTAAAAAGGATTTCTAAACCTCACCTAGGTACACAGTGTGGAATGATAGGAAAAACACACACTTTGGCATTGATAGCCTGAGAGTCTCATCTAAGCTTGCCTTTTCCTCACTGTGAGGTTGGTGAAGTTACATCCCCACCTGTCTGTTCCATCGCCCTTGCTGTTGTGACCACTGCATGAGCAAACCTGCATCAGCTTGGACCTTGACTCCTGATAATTTGTGAGCAATACTTCAACCAGCACTGGGGTCTGTGACTGGTGCCCCAAGTCAATTTTCCAGGAGTGAATGATCTAGAAGTAAGCTGGTTATGTTCCAGGGATAAGGTTTCCCTTTTGTGCTTCTCTGCAATGGCCTGGCTCATGTGAAGAGAAAGTCAAGAGCAGTGTGATTACACAGAGGTTGAAATACTTCTAGAAGACCCACTCCTGCCTCAAAGGGTCTGACATGTAATAAGTACTGAACACATGGTCTTACTTATTCTCATCTTCAACACATCTTTGCTTTAAAGCAGCATTAATCAGAGATATTTTTAGAATATCTACTTTTCACTTTGCTTTGTTGTGGTCTAGTTAAGAAGATTTAATAAGAATGGCAAATTCCTCCTGGTATAAATTAAAACTAAATTTAATTTTAGTTCAGATGGGATTAAATTCTAATCCCTGGTTCAAATGGAATAGCTGTCTTTCATATTTACTGCAGTATCCCTACCCATGTTTGAATTATAGGAAATCAGTGAAGTTATAACATTTCCCCTTTTTAATCTTTTTTTTATAGCTAATTTGTATTTGTGTATCCTTGTGTGGGGGTTTTGTGTTTGTTGTTGTTAATCCTCACCCTAAGATATTTTTTCTATTGATTTTTCGACAGAATAGGAGGGAGGGGGGAAGAGAGAGAGAGAGAGAGAGAGAGAGAGAGAGAGAGAGAGAGAGCAATGTGAGAGAAAGATAGATTGGTTGTCTGCTGACCAGGGCAGGGATCTAGCCTGCAACCGAGGTACTTGCCCTTGACCAGAATTGGACCTGGGATCCTTCATCCTAGGGTCGAAGTCTTAACCACTGAGAAACCTGGCTAGGGCTGTGTTTGTTTTTTAATGGAACTGTGCTCTAAGGAGAGGGGTAGTGCAAGAAATAAATAAAAGCCTTGCCTGGAGATTTGGTATCAGCATATAAGGGTGAAACCAAAATACAATTAAAATTGGCAGAGAAAATATTTTAGTTTACTATTTAAAAATTAAAACCTCTTCTGAATTGAATTCATACTCTTGTTATTATATACTAGATTTCATATTATATATGAAATCATGCGTGGGTAGGGTCCCTAGGCTAGCCTGTGATCAGGGCAATCTTCTGCCCACTTGCCAGTCCCCAGTTCTGCCCGCCACAACCACCCCCCATTCACCATCTGGCAATCAGAGCCTGTGGGCCGGGAAGGAGGGACCAAGTGGTGGTCAATTCACCTCACAGCAACTGGTCGAGTGGTTGTTCTGGTCATTATGCCATTATGTTCACTGGGCTTTTATTATATAGGATGATGCAAAAAGGAAATACTCCAAAACTAAGTCTGGAAGAAATGCACTAGACCTTGACTCCAGATAATTTGTGAGCAACAGAGCAATCTGCACTGGAGTCTGTGGCTGATGCAGGTAAAGCAGAGTTTACCAGGTATGAATCATGTGGAAATGAATTAGTCAGGCCCCGGGGCAAAGTATCTCCATCATTCTCTGCCACACTGTGAGTTAAACCAGAAAAAGGTGAAAGCAGTGTGACCACCACAAAGGTCATAGACTTGTAGAGGGTCCACTTCTGCTTCAAAGAAGGTCACCTGGTGGTTGATCCTGGTCACCAAGCTCCTTGTCCGGTCTAGCAAGTTGGACAATTTAATTGAATGTAATTAATCAAGCACTTACGAAAGACTACAGGAGGTACTAGGTAGAGAATGATGCTAATGTTTATATTTTAAGGAGCTTTCTAAATTCGCTTTCTACTCCATGTAAAACTGTTCTACCAATAAAATAATTTCACAATAGAATACTTGAAAACTGTTGTTTCAATTGACATGAATAGAGCTCATGTAGCACATTCGCATGTTTGAAAACAGTATACAAGTATATGCCATCCAACATCAAGATGCCATAGAGGACAAAGGGGAAATCTATTACGCATTAAGTAAATATGAATATGTTAAAACTAAGTCTGCCTCTTGGGCAAAATGTATCAAGTACAGCTAATGACATAGAATAAAACCCTATGATATGCAGCTGCTTGGAGCTTGAGAACAGATTACCAAGAAAAGTGGTAGTAATGTGCATTAGCCCTCAAGGCTCATGGCCTGAGGAGTGTCATCTGTCAGACTCCAGAAGGCAGATCCCTCATGGGGATGTGAGCATTCCTGCTGACTCTGCTAAACTGCATCTGTCTGAACTTCCCCATTGTGGGTTGTCTACTCTCTGGGTACAAGAAAAGTTCTATCTTGAGATTTTTTAAAAAATATATTTTATTTTTTTACAGAGAGGAAGGGAGAGGGATAGAGAGTCAGAAACATCAATGAGAGAGAAACATTGATCAGCTGCCTCCTGCACACCCCCCACTTGGGATGTGCCTGCAACCAAGGTACATGCCCTTGACCAGAATCGAACCTGGGACCCTTCAGTCTGCAGGCCAACGCTCTAGCCACTGAGCCAAACCAGTTAGGGCTATCTTGAGATTTTTACACTGTACTACATACAACTGGAAAGGGCCTAATTAGGATGTTACAGTGGCTATAGCGCACATCATTGAGAGAAGCAAAATGAAAGTCTGCACCCATAAGGGAGGAGAAAATACAAACTCTGAAGGGAATGAGATGAGGGAGAAAACAACAAATAAAAAGCAAATGAACTTGATACAACTTTAGCCTCTACAGGGTGTTAGAACCCTTCGAATCTGGCCATTTCGTCATTCTCAGAATGTGTTTCTGCACTATTCCTTACAAGGAATAAAAGCTTTTCTTGGCAGTTCTTGGTCTTCTTTTTTCTACTTTCACTTGATAAATGTCTTTTCTTTTTGCGATATTATTCCTTTGCTATAAAATATTTTCAGAGAGGTAAAAAACACACACAATGAGCTGACTAAGAGACTGGCATATAAAACACTAGCATTAGCAAAATAGGATTGCACACCGTCCTTGAAAGGGGACCTTCTGAGTGGAGGCCATGGGAAAAGGAATGCTAAATGCCAGAGATATTCTTAGAGCTAAATTAAAACATAACAAGCCATTGTGCCGTCAATATTAAAGGGTAAGACACTGCTGTGATTGTATGTTTCAAAAAGTACAGTCATAACTAGTCCTCAGAGAAACCAGCAACCCCCATTCTCTGGAATGGCTCACCCTTCTGTGCTCTGAGTACTTAACAATAATGTTTTAGAGTAAAAATGAATAATAGTGTTCTACCAGTGACTGTCATGGTTTGGCTTACATGCTATAATCTCCTTTGTAGGCTAATTTTTTTTTCAAAGCCCATAATAATTTTTAAAGAAATAATTTAGTTGCATAATTTAGGAGAAGAAATGATTTGATGACAGAGGAAAAAGAAGGGAGGAACAGGGAAAGATGTTTAGCAGTGCACACTATCAAATTTTGAGTGAGTATCAAGAGTTGATGGTGCCTCTACCATTTTCAAGAAATGTCTTTTACATTAATTGCTTTATTCTAGATAAATACGTGTGTTTTTTTATAGATTTATCTATATATATAAAAGCCCAGCGACTGAACAGTGAGACAAACGGAACGACCGATCACTATGACACGCACTGTGGCAGCCAACCAGCTTGATCTAGGCATGATTGGCACCCCCAACCTCCTGTGGCCCCTCCCCCTGTCCAGCCCCACCCCCAATCAGACCCCCCCACCCCGATCAGGGACGGGGCCAGCCGGCCAACCTCCCGTGTCCCCTCCTCGCCTCCAGCCTCGATTGGTTCCCATCAGCCCCCCACCTGTGCATGAATTCATGCACCTGGCCTCTAGTTTTGAGTATAAAATAGTAAAAATTAACCAATTCACTCATAACAATGTTTATATGGGTTTTAAAAATTATTATTAAACAAAGCTAGATAGAATTAAAGCAGATAGTTATGAACAATCCAAAGCAAGGTTCTCTTTGAGATACAAAATTCATTCATTCATTCATTCATGCATGCATATATTTATTCAAAGGTATTTATTAGATTTCTACTCAGAGTTAAGTGCCCATCTGTAAAGATACAAATGTGCACATAAACTTGTTCCCTCTATTTGTGTGGCTTACAGTACTACGTGAAGAAGAATTTGCAGTTCTATGAGTGACCATAACAGTGAAATTTCACATACTCAGACTTTTCTAAGGAAATTATTTTAGTGCTGAGAACTAAAGGATTAGTAGGTATTAACTAGGAAAAGAAAGATAGGAAGATCATTATAAGAAGAGAGAACAACATATGCAATGGCCTTGCAGAGTACCTGGTGAGTATGAGGACTATGGGAAAATCAGTTGGACTGGGCCAGAGAGATGGGGGAAGAGGATGATATAAAATGAGCTTAGGGAGGTAGGTGGATGCCAGGTCATTTGAGGTGATATAAGTAATATTAAGAGATTTTGATTTTTCCTAAGACCAAGTAATGGTTCTTAGAGTGGAGGGGATGGGATTGGAAGGAAGTATGAATATACAGATCATAGTACAGTTTGGAAAATCCCTTTGGCCCACAATATAAAGAAAAGATGGGTATCAATTAGACTATATATAACTAGACAAATTAAGACATTAATGTAGTAATAACTAAGGAGGTAACCCCATCCTTTGGAACTGAGGAAGAAATAGCACTTTTGGGCCATTCTTCCATTTTATTGGAAGACTAGAGGCCCAATGCACGAAATTCATGCAAGGGCCTTGGCCCCAGCCCCTGCCCACTGCCGCCACAGCCAGGGGCCTCTGCCGCCTCTGCCACAACCCCTGCCCACTGTGGCTTTGTCTGGAAGGAAGGATGTCTGGAAGGACATTCGGTCTAATTAGCATATTACACTTTTATTATTATAGATAATATATGTTCACAGCCAGATAATTCTAGTGTCCCATCATGTGGAATCCCATATGTCCAACAGCCTTTTTTTTTTCATTTTGTCCCATCTCTGTCCCCTTTAGTCAAAGCCAGCAGTGTTTCTGCTGGTATAACCCATCTCTATTCCTGGCTTCTGCTGAGATGGCTGATTAGACACATGACTCACACCCATGATCTCCTTGATGTGATCTTCCAGCCCTACGCTTCAAGTTCTCTCACATACTTTGTTGTTTTTTGCAATATGGATAGGCTGAGAATTTTCTAAATCTTCAAGTTCTGGTTTCTTCTTCAATTCCTTTAATTTATCTCTTTTCTCTCACATTTTACTATAAGCAGCATAGAGAAATCCAGACTACACTCTTAACACTTTGCTTAGATATCTCCTCAGCTACATATCCAAGTTCATCACTTGCTAATTTTTCACAAAACACTAGAACACAATTCACCCAAGGTCTTTGCTACTTTATAAGGATTAACTTTCCTTCAGTTTGCAAATACATTTTTTTTCATTTTTGTCTGAGGCCTCATCAGAATCACCCTCAACATCCATATTCCTGTCAATAATCTCTTGAAGGCAATCTAGGTTTTTTCTAACATGCATTTCTTTCTGATATGGAAAACAATGCAACCCTCCTAAGGTTATTTTCCTAATTCACCTAACCAAGTTCATCAAAGTGCTCAGCATTCAAAGGACCTTCCACAATTACCTTTTTAGAGGGTAGTGATGATAAAATGTAGCCCATCTTCACTCTGTTAATGCAGTGAGTGAAAAAAAGGTTTTAAAATCTATACCTGTTAATAGAAAACAAATCTCTTGAGGGTAGTAAGTTAACATAAAAGAGTATGTTTCCTAATTAGACTTATAAAAATCAGAGATCTTTCCTAGTGTGATGTTTTCTAGATATATCAAAAAACTCAGAGGAGAGAGAAGGGTCTGGCATAACAAAGATAGCTCCCCAGATCCTATCTTTCCATATTAGACACACACTTCTGGCCAAGAATTGTGAATGAGGTCTCTGAGCAACAATCTTGGGGTAACCTTGTGCAGTGGAAACATTTAAATTATGAAACACCTATATTTAATACCTCCAACACTTGTATAGCTGATATCACATTTTCCAGGGAGCTGAACCTTATAGATCAGTGGTTCTCAACCTTGGCTGCACTTTAGAATCACCTAGGAATCTTTTTAAAATCCTGATTTCTGGGCCTCATCTTCCAGAAATTCTGTTTCTTTGTTACTAATGTTGTGGCCTCACCCCATAACAAAGACACAGAATTTCCAGAGGATGAGGCCCAGAAATCAGGATTTGAAAAAGATTCCCAGGTGATTCTAATGTGCAGCCAAGGTTGAGAACCACTGTTATAGATGCTGGATTCTATAGTTTCCCCTTAGGTAGAATATCCTGTGAGGTGCATTTTATAGGTAAATTCTCTCTTTCCTAGAAAATAACAATAGTATTTATACCCAAATATCCAGTTAACAAGAAGACAGGATTAGGTCGCCTGCCAATATTTTTTCTCCTAGGGGCACTTAACCCCATGAAGGGAATGCTATGGCCTGAATGTCTGTGTCCCTCTCTGATTCATGTTGACATCCTAACTTCCAAAAGTGATGGTATTACTTAGATGGGGCCTTTGGGGGGTTATTAGGTCTTGAGGGTGGAACCCTCATGAATGGGATCAGTGTTCTTAAAAGAGATCCCACATTGCTCCCTAGTCACTGTCCTCACCCACCCAAGGATCCAGAAGCCTGAAAGCTGGAGGAGGGCCTGTACCGACAGTGCCTGCACCCTGACCTTGGACGTTCAGTCTCCAGACAGTGGGAAGTAAATTCCTGTTGTTTATAAGCTATCCAGCCTTTATTATAGCAAACAAATGGACTAACACAGGAGTTAATGGATTAAAGATGAGCTGCTTTAATTACTTCCTTCTAGCAATTTGATGTGCCTTAATTTTTTTATATTTTCCTAATTTTTAATAAAATATTAGATATTGAATGGACAACTGGAGGAAAAAATAGTATAATGAAGAATATATAGACTCCAGTATATAGATAGATAAGATAATTAATTGGTATTAGATTCCTAAGAAACTACATACAAAATAACATATCAGTGAAACAGTATTTAAAAATAATTCAAGGATAGAAAATTTAACCAAGGATTTCATAGTTGGCTACATGGTAATTCAAGGATCAATTCTATTGTAAAACAGTTTTAAGTGCTCACAGAACCCAACCAAGAGATGAATTGAGAAATTTCAGCAATAAAACTGATAGTGACTTTTTAATATACTTAATTGTAGATTTAAGACTCAAAAAAAGAAGAGGTAAAGGGTGGAATGTATATTGTGATATTAGGTACATAATGTGTACATAATGTGTATGGTCTACAAAGTAGAAATACTGCAACTAAAAATGAGAGGAGAAGGGAGAGGAAAAAGGGAAGTTTTTTTTTGTAGGTGATAGGTTAGAACTAAAAGTACTTCATTCAAAGCTACAAACAACAAAGTAACATGCTATAAAAAGAAATTAAGGAAATAAATAAATTAAAAAATAAATATTTCAAAATTAGCACATAGAACAAAACCAGTCTTTCCTAAACACCAAAAGAAATTTTTAGAAAAAGAGCCAAACTCCACTATTTTTCATATAGAAAAATAAATCCAATATAGCATAATATATGGTAATTATTACACAAAATGAGAGTTGCAATCAAACCTTTCACACTTATCAATAATATGAATGAATGGTTTAACTCTCTGGTAAACGAAAATGATTTTCGATTTGACTGACATAGCAAAACCCAAATATATTTGAGACACACACAAATGATTCAGAAACTATGAAGAACACAGCTGGCGTGGCTCAGTGGTTGAGTGCTGACCTATGAATGAGGAGGTCACAGTTCAATTCCAGGTGAGGGCACATGCCCGGGTGGCGGGCTTGACCCGCGCAGTGGGGGACGTGCAGGAGGCAAGCCAATCAATGATTCTCATCATTGATATTTCTGTTTCTCTCTCCCTCGCCCTTCTTCTCTGAATTCAATAAAAATATATTTAAAAATAAACTATACAGAGATGGGCAAAGACATATCAGGCAATGCTGATATCAAACAAAATAAACCTCAGTTCTTTCCACGGCTGCTGAGCCATGGGCACCTCTCCGGACAGCTGGCACAAATGCTGCAAAACCTGGATGAGGGTGGGGGGGGGGGAGTCCCACCACGAGAGCTGGATGCCTCGCTGCCAACACTAAGATTGGTTCCTGTCCCATACATACAGTCCCCATGTGTGCGGAGGCAGCAAGATGTACCTTGCCTTGAGGTTGGATGTGAGAAATTTCTCCTGGGGCTCTGAGTATTGTACACACAAAACAAGGATTACTGATGCTGTCTACAACGCATCCAACAACAAACTGCTCTGCACCAAGACCCTACAGCAGTGGGGGTCCCTCTAGGCACTGCCCCAGGAAAACAAGAAGGGAGCCAAGCTGATTCCTGAGGAGGAAGAGATTTTAAACACGAAGTGATCAAGGAAAATACAGAAGAAAGGAAAAAAAGCATGCCAAAATCTGCAGTCTTCCCCAGGAGCAGTTCCAGCAGGGCGAGCTTCTTGTGTGCATAGCTCCAAGACCAGGGCCAATGCTGCCAAGCAGATAGACAGCCAATGCGCCACAGGGCAAGGAGCAGTTCTACCTGAGGAAATCAAGGCCCGGAAAGGCAAATTAAATTCTCTTTCCTATCGCAGCTCATAAAGGTATTTATTGTTCTAAAGAAATAAATAGATAAAAATAAACTTCAAAGTAAGGGACATTAAATGTGGCAAAGAATTATTGCTTTTAATGCTAGAAATATAAATTCCCAATAAAGATATAAAAATTGTGAATATCCATGCATAAGATAACATAGCCAACTCCTCTATAAGCAAAAACTACAAGAGATGTAGAGACAGAGAGAGACATTAATTATAGAAAATTTTAATACATTAAAATTAGTATGGGATAAATGAAGTGGACATAAAGATACTATATAGAAGTCCTAAAAACTAATCAATAAGGTAGATATAATATAATATATATACATATATATATATATATATCAAGCAGATAGACAGACAAATGTATTTTTATATACTTTGATGATAATGAATATATTGTTTCAATCACTGAAGGAACAATCATTATATTTAATCATATATTAAGTCACAAAATGTTTTATAATTATAAATATTACTAGGGGCCCAGTGCATGAATTCATGCACCTTGAAAGGAACTGTGGGCCACAAGGCTGCTGTAGGCACAGGGGTGGGTCTCGGCCTAACCTCCGCACCCCCTCCCGATCCCTCCCACCACGGCCCCTGGTCACCTGTCTGCCGGCAGCCCCACTCCCGCCACTACTCCCACACACTGACAGCACCGGTCCAACTCACGCCCGCTGAAGGTATGAAGCAATTGGGGCCGGTGCCAGCAGCCCCTCAGGAGCCCCAATCATCCCTCAAGAGCAAGGGGGGGGGGTGGAGAAGCCCTCAGGGGTGATCAGGGCCAGCAGCCGCCGCTCACACCCACTGATGACACCGAATGATTGGGACCAGTGTCAGGCACCAGCAGCGGCTGTGAGCTGGGCCATCGCCAGTAGTGGGTGTGAAAGGTGGCTGCTGGTCCCAATCTCCCCTCAGGGGCAGGGGGAGGTGGAGAAGCCCTGAGGGGCGATTGGGGCTGGCAGCCACTGCTCGCACCCACTAATGGCATTGAGCGATTGGGGCCAGCGCCAGGCACCAGCAGTGGGTGCGAGTGGGGCCAGCGCTGGCAGCAGGTGCAAGCACCGGGTGGGACCATGGCACATGGGAGCAAAGAATTTTCAGTAACCTCCAAAGGCTCACCCCAATGACAGCAACCAGTGCCCCACCTTGGTCTGGCGCCCTGTTTACTTATTCCACCATCCTGCCACGGCCGATGCCCGCCACGTTCCGCGCACACCCCCTGGTGGTCAGTGCACATCATAACAACCGGTTGTTCAGTTGCTCCGGTTGTTCCATTGTTCAGTCTATTTGCATATTAGCCTTTTATTATATAGGAATAGAGGCACAGTGCACAAAATTTGTGCACTAGAGGAGGGGGGGTCCCTCAGCCCAGCCTGTACCTTCTCACAGTCTGGGAGCCCTCAAGGGATGTCCTCCTGACGGCTTAGTCTGGCCTAAGCTGCAGTCTGGCCTCCCTTTCCTGGAGGCAACTGGCTGATCATGGAAAGGCACCATCCCCATAACCCTCTCACTGCCTCTGCCTCTGTATAGAGTGTCCCAGAATTCACGCAAGAAGTAATTTTGATAGAAAACACAGGTTTATAATTAAAAATTGTAAATTTTTTATTGATTCATAAAGTATATAGTATAGGGTTATGTATGGAATAGCACATCGGGTAAATGGCCTCCATGGCTTTGCTGGCACTTACACAAAGTCGTGGTCTTCATTGTTCTTCATTGTCTCTGCTCCTGGGCCATAATTGGTACTTGGTAATGCTTATCAAATTGAAGGGATTGAAATCAAAGGGCAACAGATATTAGAATCTGATTCAATAAACCAAGTAAATTTAGGCTTTTATTTTTTTTGTTGTTGTTGTTGTTAATGCTCACGCAAAATTCAAATCTTGCGTGAATTTTGGGACACCCTATATTAAAATAATGGCATAATGGATTATAACTGATTGAATAAAATAAAAATACATCAATACATATTGATATAAATAAAAAATGAGGGAGAAGAGAAAGCTCTTCCTTTCAGTAGAAATCAAACTAATAAATGAAGAAGAAATGATGGGATTATAAGTTCACCCCAGACAAGAGCAATGATAATAAAAGTGACTATGATCAATGGATGCTAAAAGGAGTAGGTGAAATTTTGAGAAGACATGAGATATTTAATAGTCTCAAAGTAACAAGGTATTTATTAATTAAAGTGAAATATTCAGCTCTATAGTGCAAAGACTTAGCAGAGTCTTCCAAAACCAAGTGATCCAATTAACATCACCAGTAATGAGTGATAGATCAACAACATGTGTCTCCTGATATAATTCCCAGAAAAGATCATCACTTCTGGTAAACTTGTCTAAGCTGAATCTAATTAAGGGCAAACATCAGAAAAACCCAAATTGAGGGACATTCTATAAATAACTGGCCTGTATGCTTCTATATAATGAAACACAAAGGACTGAAGAATTTTTCCAGATTAAAAGGAACTAAAGGAACTGAATGGATTAAGAAGTACAAATTGGTAGTTACAAAATAATCATTTTGATGAAGTATAGCAGAGGAAATATAGGGTGTCCCCTAAAAATGTATACACGCTTTGAATAATTATTAATCCCAATGGTTTAAATCTGAAAAGTAAGAAACATCAATTGAGCTATCAGCTGTAAAGTGTGCATACATTTTGGGGAACACCCTGGATAGCCAACAATGTTGTAATAACTATGTATGGAGCCAAGTGGGTACTTGAAATAGCAGAGGGGTCCCTTTATAAAGTTATCTAACCTCTATGCTGGAACCTGAAACTAATACAAAATAATGTTGAATGTCTTAATTGAAAAATAATTTTCTTAAAAAGAAACAACTGAATGGAACATATGATCCTCAATTTTATTATTGGGGCAGTTGGACAAATTTGAACAAGGTCTGTAGATTAGGTCATTGTGTCAATGCCAATTGACTGACCTGAGTAATTTTTTTTCTGTGGCTGTTTAAGAGCATGCATTTATTCTTAGACATTACGCAATGAACTATTTTTAGATTAAGAAACGTGCCTACAATTTACTCTGAAATATTTTGGAAAAATATATGTGTATGTGCATATACAGAAAGAGGAAGGATAAAGCAAAGACAGTAAAAAATGAAACACTTTGAGGACCTTGGTAAGTGTATATTGTATTATTGTTACAATTTTTCAGTAAGACGGAACCTTTGTCTAAATAAATGAATGACTGAATATATGAACAAATAGATAAACAAGTAAAACATATTTTTTTATCAATGTTTTGTCACCTCCACTGCTACCCACTTGTTCCACCAAAGCCTTCTGCCTGGATTGTGGTCTCCCTGCCTCTTTTCAGTCTATTCTTAACTGAGAGTCAGGGTAGTTCTTTGAGAATATAAATCGATGATGTCACTCCTTTGCATCTAACTCTATGGAGGACTTTTCACATTGTACTGAAATAATACTTTACTTTTTTTTTTTAAATCACTAACCTGTAAATTGCTCAAAGAAAAAAACTACACTTTATTTATACTTGCCTCATTTCCTCTGGCCCATACCTACACACCCATCAGAGTACTGAAACCCCGTAAATGTTAATTTTGTGAAATGAACCTATTTAGCATCAATCATCGGGAAAGCACATGACCGTGCATTTGCTGTGTTTCCATCCATTAGACAAGTTCATTAGTTGTTACATAATAATACCTTAATTTGGTTCACACTGTTGTGATTAAAAGCATTTCACTTTTCCTATCACAGCAGGAAAATGATACAGGGCCTCTGACTTGAATTCCCACTTCCTGCCTTTCTCTGCTGCTTGATTTATCTGAAAATGTGTTTGTAGCACAAGAACCTACTCTCCGTTAACAGTTTCTCAGATCTCTAAACAAGTGGTATCTGTCTGATTCCTCTGATCACAAATTCGCCCTGCATCATGGGTGTTTCTGTCCCTGGGACTAAGACTATGCCGGTAGAGGTAAAATAAAGGACCTTGACTATTTACTCATCCAAAGTCCTTCTATCTCAGCTTTTTCAAACCAGAAACCCTTGTTTTACTCCTTGAGGACATTAACATAAAACACAAATATAGAATTAGGGGCTTTATTTCATTTTTGCTTTTATAAATTCTTCATTTCCTTATACTCTTGGATCTGATCTTTACCGAGGGCTTACAGCATGTGATTTCCCTGGAATTCGGTCACACTGTGACTCTAATGGTGCCTTCCAGATGACGGCGGCACTTTATATTCTCCCCAGCTCTCCCCTGGATGGTAGAAACACAGAGTCCTCTGGCAAAGTCTCCCTTTTTCCTCCAAACTGGCCCAAGCTCCAAGCAGCTGTATTCCTGCTTCTCTGTTACAGATACAAGTGATCATTATATCTCCTCAGTATGCTCAGACATTTTCAGCGCCCTATTATTCATTCTGCATTTCATGGCTGTGTTTGTGACTATTGACAAGAAATGATTAATTACGGAAGTAGTACCAGATTCGCCATTTGTAAAATATGTGCTTACGCCCACAGTGCACTTGGTAGGGGAGCATAAAGAGCTTTATAGCTTTTGAAGCTCCTTTGTTTCTGTAATGCTGAGCAAAGTGGGAGGCATAAGGGCAAAGAAGGGCAGAGTAAAGCCAAAAGGCCACTCAGGGTTATGGGGCAAGGTGTCAACGCATCTGCCACAGTCCCGGTTTATATGCATCATCTCTGAACACAAAGCCAGACACTGAACACTTAGAGAATTGAATTTACTTTAAAGGTATAAGTCATTGATAGAAATCTGTGTAGAAATTGATTGAAATAACTATGGCACTAAAATACCAGCCATACCAGTTATATAATAGGTATAAAGAGAATACACATATTAACAATGATTATTTGGAAAGTCAATAAAAGTATATTTTCAAAAATATTTAAATTACACAAAATAGTAAAGATTTGCCTCTATCAATATAGATATAGATATAGATATAGATATAGATATAGATATAGATACACATGTATATGTATATGTATATGTATATGTATATGTATATGTATATGTATATATATACACACACACTTTCTAAAAAACAAAACTTATTTCACAGTAATGTAGGGATAGTTAAATTAGTTAGATCAAGTGATTTTAATATCACTGTATCAGAGATATAGAGTATTCTTATTTAACAATATTAAATAACATTAATTCAGCATATTTAAATTTTATAAAATACACGTTAAATTTAAAATCTTGGTTTAAGGCACTTGATGTAAAATTGAGACTGGATCATCAGGATATATGTAGTGTCCACAAAGGTACAGGAGGAGACGAAAGCATGCAAACACATTAGAAAGTACTAGTGAACAACCTGGCTCTTAATTTTGCTGAACTGAAAATCCTTTCCAGGCTTTATAGCACATGCCGGGCTAGAGTATAGCTCTGCTGCATGGAATAGTGATTGATTGTGAAGAGGCAGAGAAGATACTTCCTACACCCACCACCATCCACCCACTGACCCTGAGTCCTACAGCCTCGACTAAGACATTGACAGGAGTGTGGTTCAAGTCCCATGAGCTGAGGCAAAATATAAAGCACACTGCTCTGCTCCCTGGTGCTCTAGGCTTCTTATGCTGTCCTATGTTCCACAATTTTCCTCCCATCAGAATGGCAAACCTCAGAGAAAATATGGCAAAGGCATGATGGTTTGGTGGAAACTGAGAACTGAAAAGGAGCAACTTGGGTACAATAGTGAGCTCACCTCCCTAGTCTCACGCCATCATCCAACCCCGGGCAGGTGCTGAAATTGCAGAAAACAATCGGGAAGAAAGCAGGAAAACTGCACACCATTGACAATGAATGAACTGAAAGAAGACAGTCATGAATT
This sequence comes from Myotis lucifugus, assembly GCF_000147115.1. Lineage (NCBI taxonomy): Eukaryota > Metazoa > Chordata > Mammalia > Chiroptera > Vespertilionidae > Myotis > Myotis lucifugus. The sequence continues at coordinate 14,984,732 of NW_005871051.1, read as the reverse complement.
GTACCATTAGGAGAATCACAATAAACTTCAGGAAGTACTGATTTCCCCGGACAAAGAGAGAAAAAATAAAATAATATTCAACTAGCTTGAATGTAAAATGAAGAAACCAAAGCCAAGCTAAAGTTTAAAAAATTGTCCAAAATTATGTCAAATAACTTAAATATCAATTACAAATTACATAAAAATTAATTATAGTTTGCATGTCAAAAATATGCTTACCAAATATATAAAACACTTCAAAAACTCAATAGTTACCTATTAAAACATTAAGATAACTTTACCCTAAGGCTAAAATAAAAGTGATAAGACTGTGGAAAAGCAGATACACCTGTATTGCTCAGGGTAGTGCCTAAGTAGCTATGGTTAACCTTTTATAAAGCCTTTGTCAATATGATTTAAATGCTTTGTTAAAATATAGATTAAACAGCCTATAAGTGTATCTCAATGAAATGAGTTGATAGGTGTGGAAAAGCACCTGCACGGATGTTTTTGCAATGTGGTTTAGAGTAGCAAATACACAAGAAACAATCCAAATATCCATTAGCAAGAGACTGTGCAAGCAAACAGTGATTCACGTATATGTATAATAGATTACAATGTATCCTCTGATAATGAAACGAGAATGCCTCTATAATAATATATTTGCCAACTACACCCCCCCCCCAAAAAAGAGACAAGAACCAATGGGAACTAAATAATGTCAAACTCCTGCTAGAAAGAGTCTGGTTGGGACACTGCCTTTGGTAAATTTCGGCTCAACAATACTTTAACTACAAATAATGTGCTACCTGATCCTCTGTCTTTGCATTACTACCCCCAAATTCACAGTTCTGTGTGGATGTGGCTGTGTGCTATCTTCCTGGAAACCACCGAAACAAACCAACAAACTTAACAAAAAACAGGCAAACAAAAAGCCTCGGACCCTTTCCGCCAACCTCCCAAAAAGTTTCATGTATACATTGTTGGTTTTTCCAGAATGAGAATGTTTCTTAGGTGCTTGGCAGTCACATAAACCACGAATGGCCATTTCCTTATAAACTTAGTTTGTTCTACGACTCAATTTGAAATTTTTGCCTTTAAAAATATAGAATGCAAAACTGCCACAGACTATGTCTGATTTTACTTTAGTTAATTTAAAATTCAGGAGACCTGTTATGTCATGAAGAAAGGAGTGTACACAAGATGGCTTGTCTTATATTTTGATATTTCCTTTAGTGAATGAAAGGTGTGAGCATAATTAATGGTTAAAAAACACTATTTTATGTATAGAGCACTTATGGTTATTCATTAGAAATACACTTTAATTAGTTAATAATTTTCTGGTACTGGGGGTCTATATAATAAGAGGTGGCCTGTTATCTTGGACTGATAAAACCCACCATAGGATACCAGAAATACTTGTCAAAAATGTTGCACTTAATTTCTAGTTTCATCAGTGGTACCTAAAAATTATAATTAACATGTAGTGCTACAATGGATTCAAAGTAAAGATGATCTTGAAGTAGAGCCAAGTAATCACTATTGAAGCATTAATTGTTTGAATGTACAGGAGACTACAGGCAATTAGGAGACTATGAGCAAATAAAATTAGGAGACTATAAGCAAAATAGGTCAAATAAGCATGCATTGATGCAATGGATAACAGTCACTGAGTCCTTGAAAGTGATAGCAACACTGGGTGAAGCAATTCATAATGGAATTTTTCATATTACATATCATTTAACCCATCAACCAAAGAAACAGAGCTACAAATTCCCAACAGACTTGCCAGTAGTATTCTCAGCTACCAATTAGGGGAATTTAACTTCCAAATACATACTCCCAGTGTTAACACTGTGATTTAATTATTATTATTTCTATTTAAAAAGAGAATGCTGAACTTCACAGGTATTAAATTTCATGCCTTATTACACACAATCAGGAAGTCACAAAACCTGTATTTAAACTCCATTCTGTCTGATTTCAAAGACTATATATTCTCTACACTATACTCAGGGCAGAAAGGGCTGAAGGCAATGCACTGGGGTTTCCTTTGGGTTAAATGCATTCTATGGTAAGTACCCTCAATATTCTTACACAATAATACTATACTATGTTCATTCCAATAGTTCCAAAAGTTTATTTTTTCCAAGAGACCAGACCTAGGTCCTATTGCATAAAAAAAGGTGATATCCATAAATGTTAAACTAAATAGTTATGTATAACCATACATTAATCTTTTCTCTAAAATACATTGTAATAAATGAGGCAAGGTGAGGAAGTTGAACTTGATTTAGAAGATTTTTATTTTATTTGAAATAGTATCAAACTCAGTGTCATAGACAGATGCCTATAAATGCCTTTTGAACATCACATTTAATTTAATGAAATGTTAAAATAGAGATAGCATGTAGCAGTAAAGGCACATGGACTTTGAGGCTAGAAGAATCAAGGTTATAGTCTCAAGACTGCCACTTACAGCTGTAGACTTTTAAAAATGTTATTCAATATCTCTGATCTTCAGAGATGTGTTGGTGAAAAATATATAATATTTTCTATAATGTGGTGAAAATATTCACTAACTTGAAATTCTATGAGTGATAATTAAGTATAATAATGTTCTAAAATGCCTGAAAGAATACATATGAGCTATTCTTATTAAAGCTAGTATTAAAGAACATAAGAGGAACTGAGCTGTCTGCATCTACTCTATCTACATTTAATACCTTAGATTATGATTTCTTTCCTAATAACACAAATACTCTAAAATTGATACAAATAACCCATTTCAACAAGGAAATAAAAATTGGGTAAGCATATGAGGAAAGTTTTTGAGAAGATTTAGCCCATGTTATTTTTATTCAAAAGAAAAATTTTCACCCCAGTATTTTCTTTTTAAAAAAATATATTTTATTGATTTTTTACAGAGAGGAAGGGAGAGGGACAGAGAGCTAGAAACATCGCTGCTTCCTGCACACTCCCCACTGGGGATGTGCCCGCAACCAAGGCACATGGCCTTGACCGGAATTGAACCCAGGACCCTTGAGTCCACAGGCCGATGCTCTATCCACTGAGCCAAACTGGTCAGGCCCAGTATTTTCTTTTAGTTTGTTCCCTCCAGTCCTAAAATTCACTTCAATCTGTACAATTAAATATAAAAGACAGGGTAAAGTGGTGTCTTAACTATGACAAAAGTGATGTGTTGTCAAAATGTTTAAGTTGCCCAGCTGGTGTTGCTCAGTGGTTGAGCATTGACCTATGAATGAGGAAGTCACAGTTTGATTCTCGGTCAGGGCACATGCCCAGGTTTCAGCCTGATCCCTGGTAGGGGACATGCAAGAGGCAGCCAGTCAATGATTCTCTCTCATCATTGATGTTTCTATTTCTCTTTCTTCCTCTCTAAAATCAATAAAAATCTATATTTAAAAAAATGTTTAAGTTATACTAAACCCTGGTTAGAAATTTTGCTTATTCTATGCCCTCTTCCAAACACAACTTTACATCTTTATTGGGTTAAACTTAAATGAAATACATGATTATGAAGGAATTATATGTAGCTCTTAAAAATTTCAATAATTTCATAAAATTAACCTATCTGCATGTTTCAGTTAGAATCACACAAGAAACTGTAATAAGAGGGAAGTTTATATCATTATAGGCCTATCTCATGAAACAAGAAAAATCTCAAATAAAGTAAATGCCTTTACATCTTAAAAACTAGAAAAAGAAGAACAAAAGCAGCCTAAAGTCAGCAGAAAAAGGAAATAATAAAAATAGAGCAGAACTGAATGAAATACCGAACAAAATGACTATATAAATTAATACAACAAACAGTTGGATTTTTTAAAAGATTACATTCAAAACTGACAAACCCTTGGCTAGATTCATCAAGCAAAAATTTTATGTAGTGTATAAGATATGTAAAGAAATGCATTTTATTCATTAAATAACAATACTGTGAATATTTATACTAAATTGATTTAATATTTGATCATTTTATTGTATTAAAATATTTAATTTATAAAAACCTGGATTTTTCAGATAAAAGACTTCTGTATAAAAAACAAAAAAAAAATCTGATTGGTGGACCCCCCATCTATCTCACCCTTCTTCCCTCCCTCCCTTTCTTCTATATCTATTTGAGAACCTATTATGCAATCATTTTGAAATCAGAAAAGAAAGCTCAGAATTTCATGATAAGCAAATATTAGTAGGCAAACAACTCTAATAGGTTGTGACAGCTGCTAGAAGAATATCTAAAATATATTAAGTTCTTATATGTATCAGCCAATCTTTTCAGCATTTTACATGATTAATCATTCAGTCAAATTGTACCCTTATGAAATGACTACTGCTATTCACATTTTACAAATGAAGAAATTGAAACACAGAGATTTTAGACAATGAATGCCAAGGTCACACTGCTCATAAGCACCAGAATTAGGGTTTGAATGCAGGCATAATGACTGTGCACTATTACTGCGCTATAATCTCTGACATAAACACAACGCAACATACGATGTAAGCCTAGGATTCTATAGAAGCAATTAAATACATTTATTTTTCGAACATATCTGCTTGTATCACATTATTGAAGCTATTAGTTAGTACATAAAGAACCAGCAAATGTGTAAGACTTATCTTTTTTGGGGAAAAAAAAAAGAGTTTCACTTGTCAAGTTCAATATTTTAAGTATTTTATTTAAAAAAATCGCTAATTCCATGTGGTACAACGTTTTCTTTGTTGCCTCTTGGGACATCTAATCCAGAGTGGAAAAAATGGGGAGTTGTTTCGAAAAGGTGAAATAAGACTTTAAGAAGTAAATTTAACAGTTGAAGGGAGTACAGTATGTTGGTAGATAAAATAGTAAAGAAAAAGCCTTAAAAAAAAGATCTTTGCAAAATAGTGGTTAATTTCACATAGTTAGGGGATACGTGTTTAAAACTGATGCTAGCTGACATTTATTGAGTGCGGGAGCAGGACGCTTTTGCGGAGGATTTGTGCAATATGAAGGTCATTGGAGCAAGATCTCCAAAGCCAGCTGTATCCCAATATATGGATGACAATGCAATGAGGCTTTCTTTGAGTACTGCAATGTATTATTGCAATTTGGAGCACTTTGAATATTTTTAAGCTGGTTAATTTTATTGCAAACTAGTCCTATGCAGTTTATAACATTCAGAATCTTTTGTAATGAGTCAGGGAATAACCAAGAAAATGTTTCACAGAATTTCACACTGTATTTCAGCGAAATATTCTTTTAAAGTTGGCCTTAAAGATGAGTTATGCTTTTTCTCTACAAACATAAGTTATTCTAATTTGCTGACATTTTATGTAATGACAAATATTTGTCAACCATGTGCTGTAAGCAGATATTTTTGAAAAAAATATGACAATTAATCATTCCATCAAAGTAAAGGTAACATTTTAACTGAACAAAAAAAGGAACCTTTTAAAAAAAAACTTGCTCTATAGAACATTTGTTTGAAAGTCTTTCCTCTGCCACATCTACGAGGGCAATCACCTGTAAAATCTTTGGAATAAAATTCTTTTTTTAAATGTAGGAACAGAATTTTCTACTTTGAAAATATTTTAAAACTACTTCTGATTGGTTTATAAGACCAACTGGTTGATGTAAAACAAGAGAAATACCTAGAAAACTTTTAACAAAGTTCCTTTGCATCATTGGTGGGTAAATTTGACAATCCGGAATCTAACTGATAGCTATAGACCATGATTTTCCTTTTCCCTTTAGGGTTCTCTATCTTTGCAAGGGACCCTTGGTAACTTTGATGGTTCCTAAACACAAGCAGAGATCTGACTTGTGAAGCATTTAATTATAGTGTTAAAACAGTATTTTTGAAAATATAAGCACATTGAATCATCTTTTTTTTCTTCACTGAAATCTCATTTCAACACTTCTAATTTCTCAGTGAGAAGCAACAAAAAACTGGAGGCCATAATATAACAACATAGAATTGAGCCTGCTTCCTGACTTGGCTACCAGCCAGTCGGCTAACCTTGGGCAACTTAGTTCACTCTTTTAACCTTTGTTTTTCCAATTCCTAATATAGATAATAATAGTAATTCCAGTAATGATTAATGGATGGTATAAGTAAAGTGTAGGTATTAAATAAGTCTTAATCAGAAAATTACCTCTTGGAATAGTGGGCTCTGGCACAAAATGCCAAAACTAGAGTTACACTGAGTATATCGCGATTACTACAACATTTTAAAATAATTTATCTCTATGCTTGCTTCTTAGTAGACTACGTGTTCATTGAGGGCAGGGACCCTGTTACAGTCAACAATGCAGAAGCCAGAATGTTGCCTGCCACCAAGATCGTCAATAAGTATTACTAAGTTGAATGTGGCTGAGGATTAAAACCCAGAGAGAAAAGGTGCAAGCTCTGACCTTGTTTCCATGTTCTGGCATATGAATCATGCCAGACTCCTCTGAGAGTTCACCAGATTCCCATCTCAGAAAACCAACAGGCCTATGTAGGGTGCAGGCAGAAGTGTGGAGTGGACAATGGATTAGGTACCAGACAGGATTCAAGAGTTTAACTTTTTTGGTGAGTTCTTAGTTCTGCTTTATAGAAACTCGGAGTGATCAGTTACTGAATCTTTTGGTTAAAATTAAGTCAGGAAAACGCTATATGTTGAACAAGAACAGTTAGTCTAGGGAGCAAAGCATGGCCACCAAAGGCAGTCCAGGACATGAACTCTGTGTCTGATTCATAGCAAGAGAATAGATGTCAGCAACTCTGACCATTGCCAACCCAGCTCTGAACAGCTCACAGGTGTATTACTCGTTCTAGTCTATGCTTTACTGCACTCTGAGCACATCTTGGCTTTCAAATCACAGATGTATATTGGGATTTTTCATGTTGCTTTCTGGGGGGGCATCACAAGTTTTCACTAAAAATTTCATTGCATTTATTTTAAATTGGCTTTCAAATCACAGATGTATATTGGGATTTTTCATGTTGCTTTCTGGGGGGGCATCACAAGTTTTCATTAAATACTATATTATGCATCATATCTGGCAATAATAAATCTTATATTTCAATTTTAATAATGAAATAATCTTACTGTTTCATAACTTTGAGGAAAAGTACCGCATGTAGTCCTGCTAAGCTGAGTAATTTCATGGGTTTCCAAACTGCAAGCTATTTAATAGCCTCTCTTTTGTAATTATAGAAATTTATATCCCTCTCCTCATCTCCCACAAAACCCAGAGCTGATCTGTACAGCTGACTCAGAGACTGACTTAGAGGTTGGCACATTCATCATTTTTGACAAGAAGCTGTTAGATTAGGTTAATGATTTAAGACTAGTATATGTTTGGGAATGGGAGAAAGAAGCTTAAAACTAATTTATAGGAATATAATCCACTGGTCATTTTCATGTTTCATCAAAAATATTTTAGAGGATGTCTCAATACTAATTGATCCCATTAAGGTGACAAAATGTACTGTTCTTGCTTTACTAAGAAGAGAAGAAAGTCGTTCATCTCCTGTTAGGTTCAGATTTTAGTATAACCTGAAAGTTTACAATTTTCCAAATAATTAACATAATCTTAAAGTTATAAAAAAAGATTGGCATACTATGGGTTCAGTTGATGTTACAAGTCAAATAACATCAGTATGTTGTGCATTTTTTATTATATCATAGAAGGAACTATAGCGATCCTGGTTACCCTTTTCAATATGTCATAATATGCAACTATAACAATTAATTCACATTTAACTCCTTCATGAACCATTGAGATACTAACAGCTAATAATTCTATATTATGTAAACAACATATAACATGTACATTTTTAAAACTATGTGTACAAAATGAATTTTTAAAAATCTGGTTATGTTGCCGAAACCGGTTTGGCTCAGTGGATAGAGCGTCGGCCTGCGGACTGAAAGGTCCCAGGTTTGATTCCGGTCAAGGGCATGTACCTGGGTTGCGGGCACATCCCCAGTGGGAGATGTGCAGGAGGCAGCTGATTGATGTTTCTCTCTCATCGATGTTTCTAACTCTCTATCTCTCTCTCTTCCTCCCTGTAAAAAATCAATAAAATATTTTAAAAAATCTGGTTATGTCAAGATTTTCTGTTTTGTGTTTTAAATACTGAGGTACATCTAAAATAAAATCACTAGTAGTGCCAAATGCAACTTTAGTGAAATGAGTCTGTTTAATTCTAGAGTTGTTTTCACACGTTATTTGTAAATTTGTATATGATTATTTTATTTAACACCCTGCCTTGTCTAATTATCAATATACTAAACAGGGTGACTTTCCCTTTGTTTTATATACTAAATCTATATTACAGATGCCAATTTAAAGATATATATATATATATATATATATATATATATATATATCCATCAGGTTTGAAAACATTTTCAGAAAATAAACACATTACATGGACTTTATTTCTAATTATTGATACATTTACCATTATTTATAATATTTTATTTATACCAAAATATTTTAGAGAATTTTCTTAGTATTAATAAATATAAAGCTAGTATGCATACTAAAAATAAAATTACAAAAATAATTTTAACATTATATATTTTAATTTGTGATTAAACCAGTTAAAGTATATATTAATATTGATTAAACTAATGTTCTTTGGATTCACAATCTTCCCATGCACCTCTTCAATATCCATATGCTCCTCTATGCTAATGGCCCTGTACAGGCTGAGTCCCTCTTTTTGCCTGTCTCAGAGCTACTGTGGGAAATAAAAACAGTACATAGAGAGCTCCCAGCACTAGGTAGGAAGGTTAGCATCAATAAAAAACTCCATGCACTTAAGGCAGATTTATGAGAAGCAAGTTCTCATAATAAGGACAGTTGTACGTACTTCCAAGTATTAGTGCTTTAGTTTTGTACATGAGAGAAAGTACATAAGAGACACACTTTCTGAGAACACTCCGTTAAAGCACTTTGAGAGACAGGAAAGAAAAAACTGAAATTAAGAGAAAATGAACATAAAATTTAGGTCACTGCTAAATGAATATTTTCCCTATGAGTTTTCCCTTACCAATTGCTTTTATATGCACTTCACATCTAAGTGTTTGGACTAAATGCATCTAAAATCTTGCTTTTCCATTGATGCTCCATTAGCAGAAGTGAACTCTACTGCATCAGGGTCCAAGCTATTTTAAAAAGGCTGTGGGATCTTTGTACCCCACAACAAATCACTGTGATTTTATTCTTTAGTCAGTATCCACAGTGTGCTCTTGACTCCTGCCTCCTCAGAAGTCTAAAGCTCTGCAACAAGTGAGTTGGTGTCTAAGGCACTTGCAGCTCTACCTAAGGACTTCTTGTTCTCTGTTCATCCTGAATACATTTGCCTTAGAGGACTAAACAGAGCCCCTCGAACTGAACTTGGGTCCCTGTTCACACCATCTGTATGACATCATCATACTCCCTTATTGATGTCAATCCTATGTTGTATAAGGGAAGACAAATGGGGGAATTCATAGTTGCATTTTCTTACTAACCTAGGAACCAGATACTGTGGATATCTCTTTCTTTTTCCTATGGTCTCCTGGAGTTTTGGTTTTCTTAATTATTTTCATTAAATGTTGCTAAGAATGAATATGGAGATCCTCCTGTTTTGCATATCTTGGCATACCTCAAATTACTAAAATCTGTGTTCAATAAGCATTTCTATTATCTCTCCTCTTTCCTGCATTTTCACCTTCTTTCTATCCCCCTTCTTTCCCCCCCTAATCAAATAAGCATGTTGTCTTATATCTGAACAAAGGAGGAGCCTTTATCTGACCCTAGAGCTACAATCTTTTCTCCTCTTCATCTTCACAGCTAAACTATTTGAAAATGTAGTCCCCACATTTCATATCCATTTCTTCACATCTAAATGTCTCTCCAAGCCACAGTAATCCAGGACTGTCCATTTTAGCACTGAAAATCCCATGGCCCAGGAAACTCCTCAGTCCTAGAAAACCTGGGATAATTATTCGCCCTGCCCTAAATCCCCCCTCCTCCTATAATCTCCAGCTACAATCACTTCAAATTCTGAAGTTAAATCCTTTATATTTAATCCATTAATTTGTTTTCACAATCTCCTAGTTCAAATGCTCATCTGCCTCTAGCCTGTTGTACTAGCCTCTACAATGACACTGATTCCCTCATCCTACTATCAATCTTTCTAAAAGGCAAATCTGATTCTGTTACCCCGCACAGCAGTATAACACTTCAATCAGCTACTCATGACCCTGTATTTGCCCATCTGTATACCCTGGCCTGACATTTCTTTCTTCTTCCTTAAGTTCTATTCAAACATATTATTACTCCCACAATACGCTATTGTAGCATCACCCTTCATGGCTTTGTACATGTGCTGCTCTTTCCTGCAATCCACCTTTCTCAAAATTACCTGATATATTCTACTGACCCGCCAAATCTCAGCTCAGGAAAGCACAGCCTACTCTTGGAAGCCATCCACACTCTTCCAAGCAGACGAGGGTCCTCCTGCTTGCTTTTCTGCTGTACCTTGTATATTCTTTTATTTTAACACATACCTCATAATCTTTTTCTTCCTTCCCTATTTAATTACACTTAAGGAGAGGCACTCTATGTTTTCCTTTCATATGGGCGGCACCAGCAGCATTTCTATTTCAATAAATAATTGAAATAATGTTTAATGAAGTAATGAAATTATTTTTATAGCCCTTACATTTCAGAGGCAGGATAGATAAGAGTACATCAACAGGAGCTTTTAAATAGAAACTTACAACCTGCCCTTGCACAATGACTTTGTAAGTTGTATTCATTACCCCGAAGAGTGACTAAGAGTCACTGGGTTTAATAAAACTGGGAAAAACTTGACAATTTTCTTACCGTCCTTGCATCCCATATAGACAGGGACTTATCTGCAGAAGCTGTGAGAAGCGTGTTGGAGCAAGGAAAGAACTCAATGCTGTTGACGGAGTCTGTATGTCCATACAAAGTATATCGGCATCTTTCACTGTAGAGAGAGAAATTAAGAGTTAAAATTGGAGTTAGCACCTATGTGTTCCTTATGCTGTCTAATTGTATAGAACAATGTTGATAAAACAGTTTAAATATCTAAGGTATAAAGTGGTTTAAATGGCAAAATGTACAAGAACAGTATTTTTTAAAAATATATTTTATTGATTTTTTACAGAGAGGAAGGGAGAGAGATAGTTAGAAACATCAATGAGAGAGAAACATCGATCAGCTGCCTCCTGCACACCTCCCACTGGGGATGTGCCCACAACCAAGGCACATGCTCTTGACCAGAATCAAACCTGGGACCTTTCAGTCTGTAGGCCAATGCTCTATCCACTGAGCCAAAACCAGTCAGGGCAAGAACAATATTTGTTTTAATTCTAAAACTACCTTACTTTCTAAGCACTTTATAAATTAGTAGCATGAAACTGACTAAATTTAAATTATCTTTAATTTAAAAAGTCACTTGCTAAAGCCATCTTTATACTATCTAATTTATTCCTTATCATGAATGACTACATAGAAATTGTTCCCATATCATAAATGAATATGCTGAGAAAAGAAAACAGTCCACTAACATGTTAAGAACAGATAAACTGCTTTAAGTCTTTTTTGTTTCTTTCCCCCTCAACTTTAACTGTGCATTAGAATCGCCTGAGATACTTTCAGCCCATACTTAGCCTCAAGGCCCACATATTCTATTTCAATTGGTCTGAGATGGAGCCTCAGCATTAGTGTGAATTAATGTCCCCTCTTGGTGATTATAATTTGCCTTCAGGGATGAGAATCTAAACCAATGGTTTTCAAAGGGTTTTACACAGGCCGACAGCATCAGCATTTCTTGGGAAGATATCAAAATGCAAATTCTCCAGACTCATCCTCTGGGATTGAGGCCCAGAGACCTGTTTTAAGAAGCTCTCTATGTAATTCTGATTCAGGCTACAGTTTGAGGACCACTGATCTAAACTGTTAGAAATAACTGAAAAGAAAAGACAACTGCAGTTTTGCCCCCCCCCCATTTTATGAAAGGGCTGTTCTTACTGAAAGAGGGTATATACACAGCACTATCTATTACTCTTCATTTGTAATGTTTAATTGCTTTTAATTAACTTTATTTATAAACCCATTTCAAAAATTGACAAAGAGTGGATATAAGGTAACTAATAATACTGTGAACAGATGAGTCAATATAAGTACATTTTTAATATGATGACCCATTAGTTAAGCTCTGATCAGTATAATGCTTTTTTAAAAAATTCTTTATTGTTTAAAGTATTACATGTAGTATTACAAATATCTCCTTTTCCCCCCATTGGCCTCTCCCAGGCAACCCCCACTCCCCAGCACATGACCTCACCCCACTAGTGTCTGTGTCCATTGGTTATGCTTATATGCATGCATACAAATCCTTTGGTTGATCTTTTATGCCCCCCCCACCTTAAGGACTTAAATAGACTTTTCAAAAGTGGACATTCAGAAGGCCCAGAGACACATGAAAACATACTCAAAGTCACTAATCATTTGAGAGGTGGAAAACAAGACGACAATGAGATACCATCTCACACCTGTCAGAATGGCTATCATCAACAATTTGACAAACGACAAGTGCTGACAAGGATGTGGAGAAAAACGAACCCTCGTGCACTGCTGGTGGGAATGCAGACTGGTGCAGCCACTGTGGAAAATAATACGGAGTTTCCTCAAAAAACTAAAAATGGAACTCCCATTTGACCCAGTAATCCCACTTCTAGGAATATATCCCACGTATAATACTTTTTGTCTGAATTATTGATAACTTTAATTAGCTAATTTCTGATGCACTGTATGTCCTTCCATAGAATTGGGTTTATATTCATTTATTCTTCAATTTTTGAAATTCTTCATAAGTTCTGGTTCCTTTTATTATGACAGCTATCTTCTAAAGATGAATGGCAAAAGAAGGGAAATGAACTTAGGTTATCACTAATTTCTAACCGTATTTATTGTCTTCCACAAAGACATATCACCAAGTATGTTACTGACCTGTTGCCTGAAGTGCATCTCTCTTCCAATTTTGTATTTTAAAGTATAGATGTAGCTGTTGTAATACCTTCAGGACAGCCTGTATTTTCATTGTATATGCTCCTGATCCCCTACCACCTTCCATCTGCCTCACCTATGGAATCTTCTTTATCTCCATTATCTAACAATAGGAATGTCTCATTAGGATTTACATTTCTAATCCCAATAGAGTAACCCGTACTGTACTTCTCCTCTCACCATAAACAACTATAAAATTACACATATTGTATAAGGCAACTGTTGCTGGCATTGAACTAAACACAGTGCAGTTTGGAAATCCCTTAACGGAGGGAAAAACAACATGAGCGCCATGGCCTCTGTGTTTTCTGCTTGGAAGCACTTCCCCCTATCAGCTGCAGTGGTGGAAGGAACCCCATTAGAACTAAAGTCTCACTGAGCCCACGGGCAGTGAGATCAGTCTGGTTGCTGAATGCCTGAATTTGCAGGGTAGGGAACTTGAGCAAAAGAGGCTGCACTGGGAAGGGCAGTAGTTTGTGTGAGGATTTATTATGAATCATCAGCCAAGGTCTAGAGGGCATTTCTACAGAAGGTTCCAGGAGCCTCGAAGAGATTTCCTCTCTGTAGGTGAGAACTGCCAGGGACCAGGCACTGCGGGAAGACATTGGACTTTAATGCCAAGCGGAGTGGAGAGAACTTACTGAGGACCTCACACTTTCAGTTGGGACTGCGGAAAGATTCCACCCTAGAAGCAAGAGTCAAATTCATGAATTAAGTTCAAAACTCAAATAAACTTTTCTGACCAAAGAATAAAACCAAGCTGTAGGGCAAAAATAACTTGCCTAAAATTTAACTGATTGCTAAAACAGAATTAACTACCTTTCATGGAAAGACCACCTAACACAGACTCCCTACAATCGCAATTAACAATATTTAGCATATAATTTTTAAGTAATTAATACTGTAACTGCTCAGAAATTTCATTTCTTTAATATGACCTTTTATCCTTTTCTTCCTTTTGATTCAAACTGGCCTCATCTAGCACCCTGATTCGCCTGCCTCTTTGTCCCTGCACATCACTCCCTTAGTTATTAAGCTCTCGGGACAATGACAAAGCCTTGACCATAGAGACAGAGTTCTAATAAAACTAGAGATGACATTTAGGCCTCAGTTCTATTTCAGATCCAAAATGACCCCACTGACCACATCTTTGTGAAATCAGATGAAGTAACACCATGGCTGACATCAGGGCCAGGTGCACTGATCAACTACTCCCTACCCTAGTGTTGACCAATCAGTAGAGACCACAACCGTGACTATGACCCTAACTCCTTAGTCACCATGAATAATGATTGTTCCCCTATATAAACCCATCCCTTAGAAGCCAATGGGGAGCCAGATCTTTGAACATTAGCTCACTTTGACTCTGGGTGTGGTGCCATTTCCTCAACTAATAAACTTCTACTTTCTTTGCTGAAAAATCCTGTTCCCATCTTATTTGGCTTTGACACATGCAGGCAAATGGACATCAGTAGTTAGTAACACTACACATGTGAAGATGCTGAAAATGTGACATATATATATATATATATTTGTGAATAACTGAATATTTATAGTAATCCTATTCTTGTCAAGTATGTTTTTCATACACACATGGATCAAGTAACATACAGGTTCACAGAGAGAAAGAGAATCTTTAATATTTGGAATAGCTATTCCATTGACATATATGTCTTCTGCTTTCTCAAGGCATGAAATATATAGCTGCTGGGAGGTGTTTTATGTTTAATTAAAAGGAAATAAAAAGAAAAGAAAACACAAAGATAGACAAAATTTCATAAAAATTTAACAAAATCAAGCAAGATAATATAAAGCGATACAGATTATTGCAATAAAAAAGAAAGATATATGTGAACAGCATCAGAAAAATATTAAAGTATGGTTCATATTTCTAACCTCCTATGAGCAATTACTGAAATAAAAGTTCCATCTGTGACAAAATCAAGCAATACACTTTGGAAGTGGTTGATTAGTAGCAACTTATTAAAAGGCCATATTTATTAAATAGAATAAAACTAAATAGGATTTTTATTATTTTTAATTGGAGCATTTCAACATATAAAGAATTATGCATTTACTTTAATTTTTTACATAAAGAATTAGCCATTAAACTAAGTATTCTATTTTCAAAATTTGGTAATATTTTTAAAGGAAAATGCAACAGTATTATGAGTATACTTATGTCATCACAATAAAGACCTAAGAAAAACAAATACACAGGAAATACACAATCTAAGTAATGTCTGTCCTTATGTATTATATGCACTACTGAGAAGGAAAAAAAATGGTGCACATTCACAATTTATATTCGGGGTTTGTCTGTTATCATTAAAACCTAATTCAATTATTTTGGAGTGATTATTCATTTAAGGTGGTGCGGTAGATGAAGCAATTTCTCAATTATACATTAAAGTTCACATAGCTTCCCAAATGAAAAGGAAAGGATGGGTTTTCTTACAGCTTAAGGGAAGAAAGAACTGCTCAAGGGGGAAAGAAATCGGCTCCGGAGTCACTGGCTAAAGGTGGGGGCATTCCAGGCAGAGGAGTTGCAAGAGCAGGCTTGTGAGAGATTAATTAGCTGCCAGAGAAGGAAGTCCTACTCAGAATTCCTTTGCAAGGTGAAAATGGACTAAAGTGATGGAGCATGACAGCACCGTAAGAAATGGAAGTGATTTGTACATTTCCATCAAAAACATAAACACTGAAGCTTGATGCAATTTTCTCTCTGTTGCCCTGTCTGCTGGTTTCCTATCATTTTTGTAGGCAGAAGTTAGTTCACAAGCAATAGCTCATTCTTCACTTACCTCCTGCCTTTTTTTTTATTTCCCTTTGTCTCCTCTATTTTCTTTCCCTGCCCCCTTGATTTAATTTATTATTCTAGTAACCGAATGATGGATATTTTTCTGAACTTTCCACTCGCTGTAAAACAAAGCTATCTATTCTTCTACAGCAGTTACATTTTCATTTAAAATGCATTTCCCATACATATGTTAACTCATAAGACTTCACCATTTCTCCTTTGTGAGGCATTCAATTTTAGAGGTTTTATTTTATTTTTTGGTGTGTTTGTCAACACTATAATATTGAATATGAAACCGTACCTTTAAATTTAAGGCTTGTATGAATTTAGAGATCAATAAAATGTGGTTAATGGAATTATGAAGCATTTACAAAAGGCAGCAGCAATATATGTTTAAGTAAATATGAAGAAAAGGGTCCAAAAGATCTATCCTTATTTTGAAAAAATGAACTGGAATTCATTATCTTATTAACCCTTAGTAAGACCTGGATTTTAAATAGTATTTATATAATTGAGCCAACATACAATGATAAAATATTTCATGGGGTTTATCTTTATGAAATACTATCTAAAATAAACATAAGTGAAACCTATTTAAATCCTCATATTGCAATTCATAACATTCAAGTTCAGTGAGGGATCCCTCCTGTCTCTGGATCATTTATTAAATATATATATATATATATATGTTCTAAAACCCACCAGATTGCTTATCTCAGCAAGGCAAACTCTTCAGGTGACATCCAAATTTTGACCTCAGATGTCAACAACATGTTAATAATGAGAGCCTTTTGTTTGCTCTGTATTACCACAAATAATATAAAAACCTTCACCGGGCAATAATTTCTTTTCTGTTACTGTGGAATTCAGTTGAACAGTTAGTGAAATTTAAATAAAATCTACCAGTGAGTCTGCCACAAACTCTACCTTCAAGTTCTCTATAATCTATCATGAAATAATAATCTGTGATGTGTTCCGAGTACCTCATGGAGGAAAGATCATGAAAAGGTCACAGTCCCTGGACAAGGAAAGTTCTTGTCCAAAACCCTAAACCATAAACATACAGTCTGAGCATTACTTCGAAATGGTAATAACACTTCACAAATGTAAAGGGCATGTTCCTGGTGAACTCAAATACCTGAAATGCAGCCAGGAGGTTGGGAATAAAAGCAAAGGTGAATTAATAAAATAACTGTAATAGAGCTGAGCACTCAGAGTATTAAGTCCTCACTCAGACTCATTGGACAGTCAACTGAATTGTTTTTGTTAAGGGTGTGGGTGCAGGGGGTGGTTAAGAGGTTGCCCTGCTGTGCAAGTTGATAACAGTGGATGCTTAGCAGCAAATGGCAGTAAACTGGGAAATGGAAAAAATAAAATGAAAAGACCAAATATTGGAATGGCAACCTGAGGAAAATTAGTAAAGGCAAAAGGAAATAACTCTTTTTACTACACAGTTCCTACATTTAACAGTAAGCATCTATTGAGTGCTTACTGTTCTAATTTACATATATTAACACCCTCAAGTGCAGTTGCCCCTGTGAGTTGCCCACTTGCTAAACGCCATTCATAACCCCCAATCAATGCTTTTGCAGACATTCCCAGATGTGGGCATGCACAGAATGGCAAAAAATTAGTCACATGATGTGCACATTCCCTGCTGAGGTCAAACTAGGCAAAGCTCTGCCTTCTTATTTCAAGTCTCATACTATATATACAAGGGGTCCTTTGTGCAGCTTTAGTGCCACTGTTTTCACATTTTTGTGCTTTTCATAGTAATTTGCTGTTCAAAATGGCCTTCAAGTGTAGTGTTATCCAGTGTTCCTAAGAGCAAGAAGGCCATGATGTGACTTATGGAGAAAATACGTGGGTTAAATAAGCTTTGTTCATGCGTGAGCTATATAGCACTGTTGACTATGAGTTCAAGGTTAATGTATCAACAATATATAGTAAACAAGGTGCCTTTAAACAGAAATACACACAAAACAAGCTTATATATTGATTGCTTGATGAACCATCCTGCAGGAAACTAACCCTGTGTTTCTCTCAGAAACGAGGATTTCATATTCACCAATTCAGTGTTTGCTGTGACTTTATAGAATATAGCTGACTACCTTAAATTACAAGAACCAACTGCACTGATAAGTTTTACAGTTTAAAGATAAGAAAATCTTGATATACAGAATCCTGGTAACTAACTCAGTATTACACAGGTAGTTAGTGATGGAGGTACCATCCCTCCCCCAAATAGTTGGCTTAAGACCATGAACTTTTATCCACTATCTACACTATCTTCCTCATTGCACTGCATAATATAATGCCAACTGAGGACCTTGAATCACCAGCCATTGATGAAATTATGCTCCGCAGGCAGAACAATACTACATATATTTCATAGAAAGTTACTTTAAGAAATAGTTACTATTGAAATAGTTCAGTGCTTGAGGTGAAGCATTATCAAAAAATTAATTTCTTTTAGCCTATCCTCACATAGGCCAGACAGATCAACTTTTATGAATTAGAAGCACTTTTAAATTTAGGTAAAATAAATGTTATCAGGTCTGGCATAGTGGTACATACATTGTAGTCAATTTGTACTGTTCACAAGACAATGGTACACATCTCTCCCTAGTTCCACATTTAGTGACTTCACCAGGGAATTTGAAACTTGTCATGATGGGAGACTTAAACCATGGAAACTGACAAGTGCCACACACCAGGGTTTTGTTTTTCTGAGAGTAGTTTATGAGTATTCCACTGCCTAATCCCAATATCTTTAGTTCAGCCAGAATTTCTTTATATTTCAAATTTATTAAAGATTTCTTTAAAAATCCCACTCATCACTTGATCACACCTTGCATGTATAACGAGTGTTTCCTTTGCATCCTTTATTTTATTTATTTTGTGTTGTTTTGATGTTTATATATTTTATAATCCAGCACATTTGATATGGTGAGAATAAATGTCAGTGCCTTGGTTCTTAAGAACGCAATACCAAACTATTTCCTTAGCAATTCCTGACTCTTCCTTTACATTCTGAGCTTAGGCTTGAACCTACTAAACAAATTCAAAGTATTCTTTTTCCTGAAGGACAGAAAGGGCTAGAAGTGAGATTGTCACATTGACTCATGGTCTAGGTGTCTGAAGTTAATAGACTAAACGAAATGGTTACTTATGCTTTAGAACCTGTGTCTTATGATGTGGAACCATGGAAGGCAATCCTTCATGTGCCTGAACCTCAGACCGAATGAGAAAGTGAACGCTCACATGCTTCAATCACACGCTGCTGCTTTTTTTTTGTCCTGTAGTTAGATGAGTTTCTAAAGAACTTTGGATTCTAAAAATTCTATAATTCAAACCTATCAACCACCTTTTTAATGTCTTGTTTTTTACATACAAACAAATCAACAGAGTTGTTTTGAAATTTTTTTTTCTTGCAAACAAAGCTTTAAACAAAATAGGAGATAAAGTAGCTTTAAAGATCATTGTAAGCAACTTCATTGTTAATGGGAAGTTGATCAATAGATGTAACATTTAGTACTTTAAATCCAAAAAACACTTCTGAAACCTTCCATTCAATTTTCTTTTTACAAGATATTTTAATATAATATGGTCAAAAGTAGCCACATTGATACATTTGAATCTTATACTCCTTTTCCTTTCCATATCAAGACTTTGAAAGAGAGTTTAGTCAGAAGCCAGGATTGGGAAAAAAGGTTGATGACAAGGGGCAAGATCTCAAGCCACCATAGCTGGACTCTAGGAGAGTAGGGAGCCCAGCAAGCACAGCAGAAAGGAGAGGAAGCAGGGCTGAAATGAGGGGGGATATCCTGAGATATCCAGAGTCTGGAATGTTGGGGGGGCGGGGCGGGGGAGATTTCAATATGGGTTTCCCTCATGCTCAGAATTTTATTCAAAGCTGGGGTTTCTTGTCCTGACTAGTGTGGCTCAGTTGGTGGAGCATTGTCTTGCACACAGAAAGGTCTCCTGGTCTCCTGTTTGATTCCTGGTCAGGACACATGCCCAAGTGGTGGGTTCAGTCCCTGGTTGGGGTGCATATGGGAAGCAACTAACTGATGGTTCTCTCTCACATGAATGTTTTTCTCTCCCTCTCTCTCCCTCTCCCTTCCTCTCTCTAAAATCAATAAAACACTAAAAAAAAAAAGAAGAAGATTGGTGTCTTCTGACCATAAAGAGGTGAAAAACTGAATGGACCCACAACACCCATCTGCCACATCACCCCATTTGTTTCCTTCAGAGCACCAATCACTGGGTGAACTTAGCTTGATTGTTTTTGTCCTTGTGCTCTCTCACACCCTTCTGTCCTGCTTAGAGTTATATGCTCCATGAGGGCACCATTACTTCCCGATACTTAGCCCTCAATCCAATCTCCTTCCCTTTGGATTTCATTTTAAAATAATGAATATATTGTTTTAAAATAAACTTAACTGAGCCATATGTGGATTTTAATTAGCTTAAAAAAAGAAATAATTATATGGCTAACACAAATGTTCCAAGAACTAATTCCCCCTGAAGAAACTGTAGAAACTACCAGTTTATTTTTTCTCATCTAAAAGTGGAATCTCATTAGCTTAAACTTCTTGTCTTAATTCACAAGCGTATTCATAGGAACAAGACTTTATTAAGAGTATTAAATTGATAAATCCTATGTCATCCTTCTAAATGGTATCAACTGGTGGTCCCATTTTTCCAGTGTATTACTTTGGAATGTGAGTAACAATGAGCATTTTAAAATATTTGAATGAGAACAAAACCATTGGCAGGGAAATGTTGGGAAACATTTGAAGCCTACCAGGGGACCTTCAGTGTTGTCACAGCACATCTAGTATACAATGCTCCTTGCAACCTAATTATCCCTTGGTTGCTGCCATCAGCTGTCCAGAATAACTGGACACAGAATGGTCTTAGCCCCCACTGTCTCTATCTGCTATCTACATCTAACACCCTTCTGAGTTGGAAAAAACAAAGTTTATAGCAACACTTCTGATAGAGTTATTTTTAACATCTAAAGAAAAATTGTATGGAACTGTCTGTACACTCTCATCTGTCTGTCCCTGGAGTGTCTTCCTATTTCTTTTTCTTCTTACTCTTTAATAAATTCTATAACAACCGAAGGCAAGAATGAGAGATGGAGATCATGGGCAGAGGTTACATGGAACTCTAGAAGAAATACAATTAAACCCAGCTTGAACTTCCTAAGTCAGGATACATTTCTTTATGAATGCCCTCCCTGGAAATGAAAATACTGGAAATGGTAAACAATTTAAATACATGTCGTTTTTCTCAATCAGTCCAACTCTCTCCTGTTGGTCCTCCTTCTCTCCAGACCCAAGGGCTTTATCCCCACCAAGCAAGAATATAAAATACATAAAAACATTTAAAAAGACAAAAACAGAAAGGGCAGACAGTTTAGTAATAGCATTGGAAGAGCTTCCTCATTACTTTACTATCATTTCAGTTAGGGATACAATGGCTTTACACCTGCCTTTACTCAATATCTCTATACTGAATACAGTGACTATACATTCCAGATTCCTTGTCATAATTTAGCTGCTAGGTATTTATTTTAAATCTGTATTTTGAAATGAATTTCTTTATCACAGTGAGCCTGGTTGATGTCAATGTGTGAGATTATTTCTCTATGACCGAATAATCTGTTGAAACATTAATCCACATTATTTTCCTCCTGTTTTCCCCCAATCCCTTAGTTGAAGAGGGAGAGAGGCTTTGTAAATCCTTGCATCTGGATGTTGGATGGACAGACAGCAGAAACTACACAGAGGCAAAGGTATTTCTCATCTTTTGTTAAACTCTCACCTCAAGCAAGTCATCTTTGAAGGATGGAAACCTGCTGGAAAGCTTTTAAGGATGAGGAAAAAGAGTGAGAGGGATTTCCTTGAAGAGGGAAAAAAGGGGTATGGATGCTTGTCAGGCTTTGTGAGAAGGAATGGTGTATCACTCACTGCAGTGCCTGGAGAAGGGGACCAGATCTCCGAGGGAAAGGCCACCTGGTTCATGTGAGAGGTTGCTTCCCAGGCCCAAGGCTCACCCTTTGTCCAAAAACCCTCTAGGTATGACACCAAAATGCAGACATCCCCATGAAGCTGGGACACTGAGAAGTATGTTGATAACATGACTAGGGGTGTCCTGATTTCCAGTGGTGAATGAGGTCCTAGGTCATCTGCACAGTTCTAGGGAATGGATGCACGGATAATGCCTAAGTTATAATTTCCAGCTAGGCTTCTGAGAAAGAGACACAAGTTCAAATTATCTTGATTTCTAGAAAACAGGGATTCATAATCAGGGGTTATACTAGTATATGCATCACATAATTAGAGTGAGTCCATGGATATTATTTATGGCAGGGAGAGAAAGACGTTAGGAGGGGTGGAGTCAGTCTTTTCTACGCTACAGCATGAACACCTCCACGGTCCTCTCAACCCTGGATCTGCTTTCCCTGACTCCCCCAGATTTCCTGGAGGCCTCCCGGGCTCTCTTCCAGGTGGGCCGACCTGACAGTAGTCCAGGCTACTCATCAGTTCCCTAAGGGCTTTGGCTGTTGTTTCTAAAACATATTTACACGTAGTAGCTTTTCTACTTCATAATTCTCAGGTCAAGCTTTGGTGAGCATCTAGCTAATTTAATAAATTCATCCTACTGCTAATAAAATCAGAAGGATGCATAAGACGACTTCCTTTAATCTAGTGTCCACCAGCCTTTTTCTCTTGGGTCTGTTCCACCAGGGAATATTTTTAATAGTTAACATCTGAATTTCATCTAAATACTATGTAAAAACCATAATAAAGCTATTTATTGATTCTTCTTCTGAGAAAAATCATTCTAATTGTAGGGATATTACTCCATACCAGAAAAAAACACACACAAAGAAGATAGTAAGCTGATAGCAAAATAGATATCTGTGGTCACAAAGGACCTTGTAATACCATTAAATTGCATGACTAAGTCAATTGTCTCTGTTTGCATCTGTTCTTGATTTTGAAAATAATTTTGCTCCATTGATGTCTTTAAACAAAGTATATCCTTTTTATCTCCTTTATTTTGTAACTGTAAAGTGGAGAGCAAACTTTAAAATAGAGATTGCTTTTCAAAGCAGCCACCAATATCTGTCTCAGATTCACTGAATGGAAGCAAACACTTTAATAGTAATACAAGTAATTATTTTCTACCCCCACCTTAGTTTTCTAAACAACTTAAGGAAAATTGTTTGCTCTCTTTGAAATATGTACATAATAGCTGGATTATAAGAGCTGACTTCTAAAAGGATCTCATTTTTATCCGTAACTAGTGAATAAAACTTTGATCATTCTGTTTATCAGAAAGGATTAACTAACAGGAATAATTTGATATTGCAAATTTTAATGAATATTTTAAGCATCCACTTTCATGCCTCCACTATATTTACTCAATGACCTCTACCTTTTATATTGAAACTGACATTCTCTCTTTTCCTGGGCATTCATTTACCAGTCCATTGAAATATGTCACCTAATGTGTGCTCCTCACCATTATTACAGTGAATTATATATTAGGGCTCACTGCATTTGACTGCTGCCAGGATGGCTACTCAGCCCTCCTTCCCATAAAACACACAAACACTGAACTAATTAATGCTTTAAATAAAACTACCACCTGTAAAAATATATGTATTAAACCAAGTTTGAAAAAAGACACACATGCTTTTCTTTATAACATCATATTGAACTAACTTTTCTTAACTTCCACCTGCTGTTTTTGCTTCACAGATTGATTTGTTAGGATCTGAATATATTATTAGAAAAGTTCTGCAGGATCTGCTTACATATTATTATCAGGATATATTGTTACCTTGCTCATGTTGATAGATTGTTACCAACCTAAAGATAAGGATCATGAAGAGAATGGCATTTGTATCCCCCACCCACCATGTGCTTTTTATCTCTCGTATGTGATGTGTTCAAATCAGGGACAGAATTTGCAGTGAGGACCCATATACCAGCACAGTAAAGTGACCAGATTAAGATATTAAAATGCCAGTTTATTTTATGAGGTTATAAATATTTCCTATCATGTCTTTCCATTTTATGACCTCTATTTTATCCCTTGGAAGATGCACATAAGACATACCCAATTATTCATGTCAAGAATGTAAAACTACCAGCGTTTCAATAAAGACAGACATATTTTTTTTTGATTACTATATTTTATCTTTGGTTTCAATATTTTTCTTAAGCAAAGCCTAGATTATATGTGAGAAAACATTGTTTTCCTATTAAGCATATCTTTCTTAAAAAGCAACAGTAAACGTTGGATTTCCTTTGCTTTCTGGCCTGGACCTGGAACTGGACTCAATATGGATACAATTTCCAGAACAGAAATTGAATACAGCATACGGCTCTAGGGAAGAGCCATTAAAATTATGCTTTAGGGCGCTTAGTTTTGAATGTCCATTTTTCTTAAGAAACCAGAATCCGCACATTACTTATTTTTATACTGATGACACAGTCTCAATATTCCTGTTCAAATGACTTCAGCTATTCCCCTCAGTCATATAAATAAGGCGATATCTCCTGCACTGTGTGATGGGGCTATTGACCTTGAGGCTTCCTGTTCATAAGAGCGGGGTTGGAAGGACTGATTCCTGTCAGGCAATGCTCCCTCACAAATTGCAAAAATAAATAAATATGCCGTCTGTGTATTCTGTCCTTTGCGTTAGGAGCAGCTGTTACCTGCAGGGCGTCATTCTCTGTAAGCTTCATGCTGAGCATACTCCTCTGTTTAAATGAGGCAGTGAAGCAGCTCTGAAGCCAACATGAGCTGCTCGTGCTCGTGCCTGTCACTTCTTAGCTCATTATGCTGCTGTTAGTTTTGCTTGAAGTATTTCGTTTATCCTTTGGGTATGGCCACCCTCCTTCAGATAGTCACATAATTGTTTTCTCATTCAGGTGCCATCCATTTTCATTACCCGACTGGTCAGCAGGGCTGAACGTTGATAAGGATGACTCATATGCCCATTAGACATCTGCATTATAAGGCCAACTTTTACATGACTTTGCTTTATCATTTGTATATGGCATCACTTATACACGATGGAAATGTCAATCAAAACGTACAAGTGTGTCAATAATTCCCGGCGAATCTTTTTTTCAGGATTATATAATTAGCCCTTCATATGCTCAGCTAAGAAACTTATGCAATTTTTGCATTGGTACTAGTCTGCTTAATTACTTCATGCAGTAATTCTTAATTCTATGAACTCTAATGGTCCCTCTGAAAAAGAAACATATAAAGCTCTATCTACTATATTAAAATGAACTTAATAGAAAATAATAACATAAAAATCAATATATTGACCTAACTATACTTTAAAGAGCAATATAAATTCAGTAATTTATAACAAAATATCATTTTCAAAATATAAATGCTCAGGTCCAACACTAGTAGACATAGTAATGGAACCAGAGGCTCATACCTATATGATAGAATCATCAAGGTGGTGATGCTATAAATGCAAATTGTTAAGGTCTGTTGCATTGGAGATGCAAATTCAAGTGGTCTTACTGCCACTGAGGTAATTTTCTGCAATGGTGAACAAGTATTGGTAAAGTTGTGATAAAAATTTACAAAGTATTTGCATTCCTAAAGAATAGTATGTAACTAAAGCTTAGCAATGCTTTGTGTTTATTTGTGTTATGGAGTTGAGTTTTGGCTAATAATAAAACTTAAAAAGAATTACCAACATGATTTTCTTTCAACTTCATGAATATACATTGGGGCATTTGGAAGTCATGTAGTACGCACAAAAATGTCTTCATGGTACAGGACTGCTTCTACTCAGCTAGATGCATGCCATGCCTAGCCCCGACCACGTCATTCCAGTACCATCCATGCATCATTGAAACAATAGAAAACACTTTCTGAATTATCAAATTACTTTGGAAGTAGTAGACTACCCCGGTGAGTCACTGACTTAATGATTATACTGATTTTGCTATTTATTATTACCAATCAATGCACTGCCCCCAAATAACACTTTGAAACCCATCCATTGAAGGTTCCAGGAAAGCCAGTTTTGTATTTATTATTGCTCTCCTGTAAGTCCATCTAACATACAAATTGGATGCAGTTGGGCGTGTGACTCATGAATATCCTAGTTCCCTCCAGTAGTTGGAGAGCCAGGAGAAGTTGGCAGAATAGCGTAAGACAGATGAGCAGGCTCTGGAGGCCCAGGATATGGGGACTATCTGGAGTTAGGTGAATATGTCAAACCAAAGAAAGGTGGGAGCAAGATGATTTAGAGAAGAAAGAAGCTGGGAAAACTCTCCACCTGCTGCCAACCCTCTAAGGTATTACTTTTGCTATTTCATTATGAAGAAATTTGGTCATCTGACAAAATTCCACAGCTGTTTTTAAATTCCATACAGATTATATTTTTGAGTGTCTTATCAGACAAATCATTAATGGGTAGATGCAACATATGATTAACCTTTGAGCTTCTAATATACTCTTTGCCCACAGTATAATATTTTGACTAAAAAGAATTTATCACCCATACAAGGATACAATTATATACTAGTACAATGTAAATATAAATCACATTTCTAAACCTAAAATTCTTTCAAACTAAAATATTTGAAAAAGATTCAAAAATCTATTTATGATTCCACTTACATGAGGTACATAGACTATTCAAATACATAGAGACAGAAAGAATGGGGGTTGCTAGAAGCTGGGGGAGGAGAAATTGGGACATAGAATTTGGGGTGATAGAAAAGTTCTAGAGATGGATGATGGGGATGGTTGCACAACACCATGTACTTAATGCCACTGAATGGTGCATTTAAAATGATTAAGAAGGCAAACTTTGTCTTCTGTATTTTACCAAAATAAAATAACTCTAATAAAAAATAAATCAAATTTATAGGTATACTATTTTTATATAATCTTCAATGTGGAACCCTATATATTTCTAATTACCCCATGACAAAGCAAGAGATGAAGATATAGAAATATAAATGGGGAAGTATTCAGTTTAGACCTGACACTTTTCTAGTAAACATAAAGATCATACTACATTGAACCATTTTTGAAATAAGGCACAAAGTCACTTATTAACCACTGGAATCAAAGAAAAACTATACAAAATAAGTGGTTCTTCTAAAATCTAAGGTGTTTTTTTTAAGTTGCTAACACAATACAGTGCCTAAATGAATGTTTAATAACACCACTTCCTAAAGGTTTTATAGGAAGAGTACTTACTAGAATTGGGGATTGTGATTATGAACCAATATAGCCACACATGACTACAGGTCAATCACATATACACTCTACATTTATGAATAATCAGTATAATTTTTTTAAAAGTCAGAGAAATTTGAAAATTGTAAAAGTCTGGCTAAATATTAATCAATATCATTAAGATCCCTTATCTGTCCATTAACATGATATTAGTTTGATTATTACCATCAGAAATGATTTCTATCAGAAGTCACAGCTTACTTGGCTATAGTGATCCAAGTATGATTCTTCTTGGCTGTGAACAGCTATAAACACACGAGAATTAGTTGGGTCATGTGGAGTAGGTATTTCCATTAAGGGCATGCTCAAAGAAATGTATTAGAGCTTTAAAAACTAAAGAGTAAATAATTTAAAATGAAACACACACATACACACACACACACACACACACACGAGAACACATCATGTGATGATGCAAATGTGGATATAATGCAATTGGCATTTGCTTCTTGAAAAATGGGTTGGATAAAGCTCTTATCCTTAGTATGGTGGCCTGAGAGGATATAGAGAAAAGGGTGAAGATAACCAAGTCAACAGTAGGAAACTCCATGGAAATGAGAGGATAAATAGAGGGTTACTATGTCCTCAGTTTCCCCTGGCCCAATCAATAGAGGACTGGGCCCACAGAACAAGCCCTAAATGGAGAATCTTTCTCACTGTTCTAGTAGCTTTGGCTCATAATAGAATCCAGAATCATCCCTGGACTCAGCACAAATTTGAATCCAGCATTAAACTCCTGCAATTACTAGCATTTAAGCTGTAAAACCTTGTCCTGGCTATTTCAATAATTGCAATAATAGGACTGCACTTTACACAATTGAATTATTTATATTTAAAAATTATATCTTTTTTTAATAGACATTGCATTACATTTGTATATCAATTTATGGAGAATTGACATCTTTCCTATATTGAGTCCTCTAGACCCGTGGTCGGCAAACTGCGGTTCGCGAGCCACATGCAGCTCTTTGGCCCCTTGAGTGTGGCTCTTCCTAAGCCTTAGGAGTACCCCAATTAAGTTAATAACAATGTACCTACCTATATAGTTTAAGTTTAAAAAATTTGGCTCTCAAAAGAAATTTCAATCGTTGTACTGTTGATATTTGGCTCTGTTGACTAATGAGTTGTCCGACCACTGCAGTCTACTCTAGACCATAAAAATATGCTCTCATTTATTGAGGTCTTCTGAGATATTTCTCTTTTCTTTCTTTAAATATATTTTTATTGATTTCAGGGAGGAAGGGAGAGGGAGAGAGAGATAGAAACATCAATGATGAGAGACAATCATTGGTAGGCTGCCTCCTACACGCCCTTTACTGGGAATCAAGCCTGCAATCCTGGCATCTGCCCTTGACAGGACTTGAACCCAGGATCCTTTAGTCTGCAGGCTGATGCTCTATCCACTGAACCAAACCAGCTAGGGCCTGAGCTTTTCATTAATATTATTATTATTATTATTATTATTATTATAGTATACTTTTAGCATACTAAAATATTTTTTTAAATTATATTTTAAAATTAATCCCTAAATATTTCCATTTTTGGAACTATCCTGTATAGTTGCTTTTTAAAATAAATTGTGGTACAATGTGTAATTTAGTGCATAGAGGAAATAAGATTGTTATTGTTCATTAACCTTGTATTCTTCAATCTTGTTAAACTTTATCCTGCCAATTTTAATATGCTATGCTTTTATCTGATCAGATTGTTTCTAATTTCCTTGTTATTTCTTCTTTGACCTTTGAGTTATTTACAATGTGTTTTTTTTTAAATTTCAAAATATTTGGAGTTATTCCAGATATCTTTCCATTATTGATTTCTAATTTAATTCAGTTTTGTACAGGAAACACTCTGTATGATTTAAATCACTTAAAATTTATTGATCTTGCTTTAGGGCCCAGCATACAGCCTATCTTGGTGATGTTCCATGTGTGTTGAAAAAGAATGTATATTCTGCTGTCGTTGTGTAGAATACCCTATAGTTAGATAAATATGGTTGATAATGTTCAAATCTTCTATATTTTTACTGATTTTCTATTTGTTCAATCAAGTACTTATCGCATGTATTAGTGTGGAGGACCTTGGTTTATATAAATGTGTTAGCACACACATTTGGAAAAGTTTAAGCACTTATCCAATGAATGATCTATTTGTATCTTAAACAATCACCTCAACCCCCTAGGTTTACAATTCCTTCCTTCTCCCATGTCAGTTGGCTACTTCTTGACTGTAAAATGTATGTAAGTAAAAGTGTTCTCCTCACCCTAGAAAACTTTTTATGATCTGCCCAAAATAGACATAATTTCTCTCTTGTAGAAGTAGTGCAGTCTTCCTTGCTTGTGTATTGTTGTTCACATAATTTATTAGGATTTAGGGACTTTGTGTTTAAAGAATGTACATATTTTTAAAAAGTATGAGCAGAGTTCAATATTTTTCCTTTTTCATGGTGTCAAATATATGCTTAATTGAGAAATTAAATATCAGTCAAGTGGGTGAAACTAGAATTGTCCAGACAGAAGCCAGAGAACCAAAGATGGGGATATGAACAGAGACATATTGGACTTCCAAAAGTAGAATTTACAACCTATCTTGTTGTAATATCTTGTTATAACATATTTGTTTTGAAGTTAACTTGATTTATTAGAAAATTAGGATAAGACTGAAAACATAGCGTGAACAATTAAATACAGTACTATATCCAAAATTTAGCCTCTCTCTGTCCTATAGGTTGGTGAGTATCTGAAGTCCTAATACAGATTCAATTCAGTTAAAGATGAAGTACGCAAGCAGTAGGGTGGTGAGAAGTTTGAAAGTATCAGTGCCTGAGTAGAAATAAGGCTGTGGTTCAGAATCAGGCTAAAGGAGTCAATATAAAGCTGCAATGTCTAGCATATGGTAGGAGAAGAAAGAAAAAAAGGAAGAAAAAAAGGAAGGAAGGAAGGAAGGAAGGAAGGAAGGAAGGAAGGAAGGAAGGAAGGAAGGAAGGAAGGAAGGAAGAGAGGGAGGGAGGGAGGGAGGGAGGGAGGGAGGGGAGGGAGGGAAGGAGGGAGGGAGGGAAAGAAGGGAGTGGGAGGGAGAGAAGTAAAAAGGAAGGAAGGATTATAATACATGACCAATTTACCATGATTATCATGACTTTGAACAAATGAATTTTTGATGTTCTATTTCCTCCCTTTGGGATTTTTGTAAAAGATAAATATGATCAGATCTCAGGATTAATTTAAAAAATACATTGTATATTTTGTCTTGTTACCCTAACATCTTAAAATGTTTTAAATATTTTTGTAACTTTGTTTGTTTGTTTGTTAAAAAGCTAGGGGCAGAAAACTTGACTAGAAATTATTTTCATTTAACTGGCATTATTAAAAAAGACAAAAGCTTATATTATGTTTTATTAAACTGCTACAGTTATATACACAGCCAAATTTCTTTTTTTCCAATTTCTTAAGTTGTAATAAGGCATGGTTTAAAACCTGTTCTATGTTCTAAAGAAATATGAGAACGTGAGCATTTTTTAATTTAAGAATAATATGAAAATAGCTGTTTGGATGCAAGGTTTCTCTCCAACTGTGTGAATTATTTCTTTGAAGCATTCTAACAAATCATTGTGTTCCTTTTGTGGCCACTCTAGTGTTTTATAGGTTTAAAAATAGGCACTTTATAAAATTTTAATTTCATTCTTTACCTAACATATATTATAGCTTTCTTTCCCATAGATTTCAGTATACTTCCAAGCTAAGGTATAACGATAAACACATTTTAAAATATGGCCTCTTGCCGAAACCGGTTTGGCTCAGTGGATAGAGCGTCGGCTTGCGGACTGAAAGGTCCCGGGTTCGATTCCGGTCAAGGGCATGTACCTTGGTTGCGGGCACATCCCCAGTAGGAGATGTGCAGGAGGCAGCTGATCGATGTTTCTCTCTCATCGATGTTTCTAACTCTTTATCTCTCTCCCTTCCTCTCTGTAGAAAATCAATAAAATATATTTAAAAAAAAATAAAATAAAATAAAATATGGCCTCTTAAAAGCATTATATTTAAATGTACATTAAATAAGTATCTTTCTTAGCAATATTCAAGATAGAATTGAGTCATTTATTGTTAAAATAAATTAATAATAAAACATGTCAGATAAATAAACCTAAAATAGTGAGAACAGCATAATCCAGCTAGCTTTATCTACTAATCAGCTCTTTGCATATTTCTGCTCCAGAGCTCATACAATTTGCTCACTTTAGAATGCCTTTCCAGCTCCTGGGCAACCCAAATTCTATCCAACCTTCAGGCCCACCTCTAGTCCCACCTTCTCTGTGAAGTCTTCCCTTACCACCCTGGAAACATAAGGTCCTTTTTTCTATATTCCCCTAAGACTATTAATCCTCATTATTTTCTTTTAGAGCTTCCTACTTTCTGCCTTGTATTGTTATAATTTATTAACATATTGTGCCCACATTTCTTTCAGTGAAGAAAGGTAACTCTTTTTCCTCATTCCTTCATACAGGGAGAGAAGTTACTGATATGCTTTATCAGCATTCATGACCTTACGTATAGCAAATTCACTGTTATGTAGGCCACTGTGTGTTGGAGGGTCATAGCTGTGTAATTCTACTCTTTCCTTAAGTCGTAATCTCTTGAAGATGTGACAATATGGCCTGGCCTCAGCAGTCTCTGCAATTTCCCTGTCCATCTCTCTATTCTCCTTCACATATTAGAATTGATTAGTAGAATGATTTTCTACTCATGGGAGTACTGGGTAGTCTGTTTGGGTACTTTGCCCCTTTATATTTAGTCCCTCTTTGCTCACACAACCTAGAGGGCTACTGTCTCAGATGGCATCTAGCCAGAACTCTGCATCATCCCAACCTGCAGATTCTGTCCACTTTCTGGTGCTTTTGTGCATAGCTGCATGGGGGAATTTTATTTGGAGAAAGTGACTTACAATGCAAGACTCAGGTTTACATGAACCTTCTTGCAGAATAATATAAATTGTTATCAAACTAAACAGATCCTACAAATAAAGGTTGATCTTTGCCAAATTGACTTGGCAATCTTTATACACAAGGGGAGTTTTATAAACTATTTTAATTTTATTTTTAAGATTATTTAATAATTTCTAGAATTATTTTTAGTAGCATCATAAAACACACTTCAAACTTACGCTACCAAGTGTTCCAGGTTTTAATAAATCAAACTGTTTTCAAACATAGAGATCTTATTGTTACAATAGGCAGTTATGAAAGAGAAGGGAGCCAGACATATTTACGCCTGACTGAGTGGGGAAACAGCAGTTTCACAGTCAGCCGGGGAAGTAACTGGCATAGTTTTATAGCCACATTGGGGTACGGGGGTGGATAACTGGCACCATTCTGCTGGATTCACCAAGGGAGGGAGAAAACTCGGAGAGGAATTCCTTTCATTGAGTGCATGCTCAGTAGAAGCCAAGATGGCATCATAAAGGCAGGGGGTGGGGGCGACTAGCCTGGAGAAATCTGGGACGATAAGGGCACAAAACCTTGGAATATCTTGGAAATGGACTAGGTGGGGAGCAAACAAGTACACCTCAGGAAGAGCCAGGGAAGAGACTGGTAGTTTGAAAGAAAGGCTGCTCTTTTCTGAACCCAAGAAAACATGTGGAGGTTTGGCAAGGACCTCAAAGAAGCCACTACGATAGCCTGCCCACTCTCTACCTCTCTGAGGGCACACTCTCTCTTTCCACTCTACTAAATCTTGCCACTATCACTTAAAGTACTCCTATGCCTTTCTTGCAACACCACAGAGGAATCCTATTTCCAGACCATGCTGAGGCAGACCAGCCTCTGTCCGGGTCTTCCTCTGGTGACATTATTACAAAAGGCAGTGTACTTAAAAGCCCATTTTTCTCAACTGCAAAACACGAAAGAAAAACTCATTGACAAGGATGTGAGGGATTCACGTCTTCATTTGTTCATCCAACAACTATTTTTCAAAGACCTCCTATTTTCTATACTATATTCTGAACAGTAGGACATAGTATAATTCTGATAAACTTTTCTCAGAAAGCTTTAATTCTTGTTTATGTGAGACAATAGGCAAGTGGTAAGTTCAACAATGAAACCTAAGAGTGGTGTAAGGTTCTATCGAGGTAGGTAGTCAGGGAGGTCCTCTCTAATGAGATGACCAGGAGCAGAGGTTTAAATGAAGTGAGGGGATAAGCCACGTGGATATTGAGACGGTGATTTCTAGATGGAGTAAGGCCTCTGAGGCATAAGTATTTGAAGGAGCAGCAGAAAGGCCAGTGGCTTCTGGACGGGAGTGAGGGATGCGGAGAGGGGGAGCAGATGAGGTCAGGGATGGAGCAGGAGGTCATCTCAGGAAGGCCTGAAACCATGGTAGGAACTTCAGCTCCTTTCCCCTCCTATTTGCTTCACCAAAACTATACCTAAGGACCCACCTCAAAACACCAGTGGCCTGATGGAGCATAGCTTTAAATATCTGACAGTGATAATCAAAGCAGAAGGTGCTTGAACTTGGGTGATCCCCTGGCTGCTTCCCCGTATACTGAGCGATGGGCCGGATTTGAGACATACAGCAGTGTGCAAGCGAAACAGGGCTACTGTGGAACTATTCTATGAGACAAGAGGAAGTATGGAAACCAGTGGAGCTGGAGAGTTATGGTGAACTGTGCTGTCTAGTCATCCACGTTTAAAGGACACGAAGCAGGCTTTGATATATAGTACACCATTTTAGATATTTGACATCTTTATGTATGTACATATGCATATATATGTACCTATCCATGCATTTAGTTGTTTTTCTTCCACTCTGGGTTGCCTTTTACTAAAGTCCCTCATGTTTCTAGCATTTGGATGATGCACTTTCCTAGTTTTTGCTGGGGATATATATTTTCTCTTCCTTTGACATTGTAATGATAAATTTTAAGCAGAGAGTAAAATCCACAGGCCTGATTACTATCTTGGATTAGAAGTAACTCACATGTAATTCTGAGGTTCCACAGATAAGGTTCTGATATGTTGTTTTTACACAGCGATAATTGTTATCTCCCTTCAGGTCTAAGTGTGATTCTGTAGAGGACATTTCGGTTGCATTAACTATGGATAATGTACAACAGTGAACATGCATTCTACTACTTTAAATCAAACGGCTAAGATGAACCTTAATGATTCTCTATATATCCTTCATGGAAATTATTTTTCCTTTCAGTTTATTCTGGGCCAGATTAATCTATTTTCATCTTCATTAGGTATTACAACAAACTACTGTAGATGGGAGACAGCCACAGAATACAAGCAAAAAGAATAGTAACAATAAATCGCTGGTCATGGAAGAGATACTTAGTATTTTTGTCATTGTAGTTGTACTCTAGTGCATGAAGGATTGGGGCTAGCATGGTTTAGAGAGTAGTTTGGATTAATTAATATTAAAGAACTAAAGCACAGAAAGTTATTTTTATTATAACTATGGGGAATATTTTTAAACAAAGTTGTTCACTATCTTATTGTCTGAAACAACATTTATTAAGTATCTAATGTAGATAAAACATGGCAGGGCATTCAAAAGAAATTAGAAGTAATGGGATAAGTAAAGTGTGTTGTTAATTGGCATAGATCTATGTAATAGAATTCTTAACTTTGATTAATTACTAAGATGGCAAACATTTTTAGAAATGTTTGCAGGAAGAATAGATAACTTTTAGCCACTGACAGACTAGATACAAAATTTAAAATATTTTGAAATTTTTTAAATAGAAAATACCAGATATATCTAAATAGGACCCAAAATACTATAATTTGTAGTGTGTTAGATGTAAATGAAAAGTTTGTGATGTATGGATAATAAGCTCTAGAAAATGGCTTTCATCTGTTTTATAAAATATGGTGGATTTTAAGCTACTAATTTATTAAAATTTTTCAAAATAGATGTAATTTTTAATTACTCATAGATAAAATATAAGGATTCAGCTACTCAGAAAAATATGCCCATCTCAAATCCATACATACTTTTGTGTTCTCATTCATTCTACACAACACAGCCAAACTGAACTTCTAAAGCAGTAGCTTTAATCAATGCATTTCTTTGCTTAGAAGTTTTTATTTTCTTTGTCTTCTGAATATAGAAGTAATTATCATTTGTCTCTATCTTCCATTAAATCTCTACGTGCAGCCTTCATACTTATACAACGGGTATCTTCTGTTTCATTTCTCAGTCCTTATATTATACTTACGCTGTCCCAGCTGAACCATTTTCTCCAACTATAAACATCTTACATAACCCCCAAAATCCACCTTAAAAGTTATCATTATTAATCCTTTCCCAACTCCTTTGGTTTATAGCAGGTCATAAAGTACCTTGTTTAACAGAAATTTATATGCTTGTCACGAGTCTCCACATTCCTTGAGGGCCAGTCTTTCACCTGTATGTCTCCTACAGTACTTGATACTGTGCCTGTCTTACAATTCTCGGGTTACTTATTAATTCCACTGACTCGTTAGAATATAAAACTATAGTACAAGAGTGTGATGTCAGCAAAATGGTAGAACAGGCAGCTCAAAGGCCTGTCTCTTCACAAAAACCCTGAAAAGCAAGCAGAAACTGTCAGAACCAACTTTTCAGAACCCTATATTAGTCAAAGGAATACAGCAGCTAAGTGAATGCTGAATCAAGAAAAAGGCAACTTAAAAATGGTAAGAAAAAGTTGTAGAATTCTTACATGCTCTTGTCCAAACCCACCCAGCCTCGGTTGTGGTTCTGAGGCTGGAGGCCCAGGTTTCCCCTTTGGGACCACAGTCCCTAGTTCTGAAGGGAACAGAGCTGAGCAGGCCTTATAAACACATGATTGTGTTTGTCTGTTCTAACCTACCTGGGGGCTACCCTAAAGGCCAAATTTGTTAAGAATGTTTACAATGCAACAACAAAAAGACAAATAATCCAATTTAAAAATGGGAAAAGGTCTTACATAGATATTTCTCCAATAAACACACACAAAATCATTAACATCATTAGGAGAAATGAAAATCAAAACCAGGAGATATATAAGCTAGATTGGGTATAATTAAAAAAAAAAAAGAACATTACACATGATAGTAAGGATGTGAAAAAAAAATGGAACCCTTGCACTTTGTTGGTGGTGAGTAAAATAATATGGGCATTGTGGAAAACAGTTCAGAGGTTCCTCAAAAAGTTAAGCATATGAATGTACACCGGCATACACTCTGAGTCCCTGCTTTCAAGTCTTTTGAATATATATCCAAAAGTGGAATTGCTGGGTCATATAGTAATTCTATGCTTTAACAGTTAGAGGTACCGTTTTGCTAGGTATGTGAAAAATTGTGAAAAAGATTCTGGTGATGGTTGTACAACCTCATAATTTGTACTGCAAGTTGTACACTTAAAAATAATTAGCATGGCAATGTCATTATATATGCTTACTGTATATATGTAATAACAACTATAGTACATTAATTTTACATTCAAGTAACATGTAATAATTAATAAGCAGATGATGGCAGATATAATTTCTAAGGACTTGGATAATTCAGTTTCATATATATAATATTTCATAAATCATCAGTATTTTTAAAAAGAGTCTTAAAATATTATTTTGATGTGAAGGTAAAGAAAGTACTTAATCCAATTAGTGATAAGGAATTTTCACTAATGGTGCAATTGTTATGATGGCAAAGGTGTTCTTAATAGATTTAGAATATCAACAATCTTCTTTCTTCTTAAAATTTTCTAATTAATCTTTGGAAATTTATTAAAACTGCTTTCAAATAATAAATTAAATATGCTTCGGGAAAGTAATGCTTATTTTAATTGTTAGCTAGATGACTAGGGTTATTGTCTGTTGATTACATTTAATTGAAATGAAACATATCAATTTGTTAATAAACATATTATATTCACTGTCATCAAAACAACCTAATTACTTTCTTGGGTATCAAAACAAGTATGGCATTAATATGATTAATGTAGGAAAACTGTAGTCATGCTTAATGGAAATTAGGCCAGTTCTGTCAGTGTTATGAGCAAAAGGGATTATTATGTAAACTTCATGGGTAAATGTACTAGCTACCATGTATTCACTCAGCACACATATTTCCAAGCATTTAATATGTATGATAAACATACGCCTGCACATACTATAGAAACTGTCTGGGTTCATGTGTATACTTGGAAGAAGGGCATCTATCAAATATCTCGGAGGCCAGTATACACTTTTCCTAAAGCACGAGGCCTGCAGATCCTATGAGCAGAGAGGTCACCCAGCCACTTTCATCAGTAGTGTATCACACTGAGCATTACCTGACTGTCAACATTTGACTACTGTGCCATTTTTGTTTTACTGTTTAATAATTATAAGCAGATTGGTTGTGACTTGTTTCTTCCAAATTTTATCCACAATCAGTTCATTAAACTGTGTCCCTTGAGTTTAGGGTTTCAGGTCTTGGGAATTAACTACCTAGCATTTTAAGTAAAAAAAAATGTATAAGGCATAGGAATCACTTGGCCATAATCCGCATAAAGAATCATTAAAGAATCCTGATGGCTCCACACTGAACCAACGAGGAGGTCGTAGCTTGGCCTCTATGACTCTTTGCCCTCTTGTGTCAAAATGCTTTGCAAACCTCAGCTCCCACCACATTTCCTTCCATATCCCATATTGGTGCTCTAGCCTACACTTCACACCACTCATGACACAGGGAGTTCTTGGTCCTGTTCAGAGATCATGCTTTTTCCTCTTTCTGGAGCTTTTTTCCTTCACTTAAAAAAACAATATATATATATATATATATATATATATATATATAGAGAGAGAGAGAGAGAGAGAGAGAGAGAGAGAGAGACTTGATTTCAGAGAGGAAGGGAGAAGCAGAGAGAGATAGAAACATCAATGATGAGAGAGAATCAACCCCAGCATGTGCTCTGACTGGGAATCGAACCATGACCTCCTGGTTCATAGGTTCATGCTCAACCACTGAGCAGCCATGCTGGCCAGGCTTCCTTCACTTTTCAAACCCCACTTCAAATGCCACCATTTCAGTGAAGTCTCCCATGCTTATTTAGAGAGCTGTTCCTCTGCAAGCCTCCTGTAATTTGCACGTCTGCATATTATCTGACTCTGAGTGAATGGGACTTGTATTTGCCCCCTTTCAGGGAAAGGGAACTCAGCCTAAAAATAGGTAGTAAATAGAGAGGTGCTACATACAAAACTTGGAATGAAGCTCTGCAATTTTCAGAACACTTTTATATTTATTATTTCATTTGTTTCTCTTAAGGCAAGAGATACTACAATTCCCATTTCACAAAACAGATCTAATGTTCATAGAAATCAAGAAACATGTCCAATGTCAAGCATCTAGTAATACTGGATGAGGCCAGATTTAAATCAAAGACCATGACTTTCAAATTTATAGTTTTATATAACTCAGGGAAGAGAAAAGAAATAAAGGTTAGTTAAATCATTGCCCAAGGATATAAGATTTTAATCCAGTTTTGAATCTAAGCTCTGTAAATTTCCTATTCTATCAGCAGAAGCCTAAAAATATGGGCTTAAAAGAAAGTGGTTGATATTTTGAAATTATAGATAAATTAGTAGATTGAGGCAGGTGTGTGGACAGCTTCATATATGTTGGACACCATAGAAGTGTACTAACTTTACACATTGAAATCTATACATATAAAAGGCTAATATGCTAAATGTCTGACTGTCCGACTGGTCACTATGACACACACTGGCCACCAGGGAGCAGACACTTAATACAGGAGCTGCTGAGCTGCAGTGACTTGGCAGAGGCAGTTCTCAGGTGATACACCCTGAAACCAGAGAGGAGGGAGCCCAATTCCTCGTGGGGCTGCGTGATTACACCTTCTATCATGGGTTATGTTGTTGCTGGGGCACTGTCGGCCCCAAATCTGGTTTATTGCACACTTGCATTTGCGTTCCACACTCTGTACAACAGCAATTTTGCAGAGTACCCTGGGACCCCTCGGGGGATGTCAGAGAGCCAGTTTCTGATCCCTGCAGGCCAGGTGGAGGGACCCCACCTGCCGGAGGGACCCCGCTCTCTCTGCAGATGCTAGGGAGGGAACGTGGGAGGTTGGCTCCAGAGCGTGCCTGGCCCATCTCACCAGTCCCACCCCACCGGCCACCTTCTAATTAATTTCCTTTCAATGTGAACGAATCCATGCACCAGGCCACTAGTGTATTAATAGTTGGCCATTAAATCAATCAATCAGATATGCCATAAAAGGAGGCACAACCATTATAAACCCCTATTATCATTTAAAGTAATGCTATCATCTTTCAAGTACTATAAAATTGGCCTAAATGTAGTATACACAATGATTTTTCAGACTCAGCAAATAATAAAATGTGCATAAAGACCATAAAACATTATCCTATATAATAAAGAGGTAATATGCAAATTGACCATCATGCCCTTGCACAAGATGGCCGCCCCATGTGGTCACAAGATGGCTGGCAGGGGAGGGCAGTTGGGGTCAACCAGGCCTTCAGGGGAGGGCAGTTAGGGGCAACCAGGCCAACAGGGGAGGAAAGTTGGGGGAAACCAGGGCTTCAGGGGAGGAAAGTTGGGGGAAACCAGGGCTTCAGGGGAGGGCAGTTAGGGGCAACCAGAGCAGCGGGAGAGGAAAGTTGGGGGCGACCAGGCCTGCAGGGGAGGGCAGTTGGGGGAACCAGGCCTGCAGGGGATGGCAGTTGGGGGAAGCCGGGCCTGCAGGGGAGGGAGGGCAGTTGGGAGGGCCCTGGGATCGGGCCTAAACTGGCAGTCGGACATCCCCTGAGGAGTCTCAGATTGGAGAGGGTGCAGGCTGGGCTGAGGGACACCCCCCCCCCCAGTGCACAAATTTCGTGCACCATGCCTCTAGTACTTTTATAATATAAAGTTTACTTAAAATTAAAATGCTAGCTATAATCAACATAAAGTATGACAATTTAATTTATAATTATCTTTACTTTTAGTAATCATAGCAGAAGTTAGAGTAAAATTTACATTTTTGTTCTTTTCACAAAAGTTTAAGTATCTTACTATGTTTTTACATTTTTCTATATTAAAGTATACATTTAAAATTGATCTTAGGATCACAAATCAAGACAGTCTTCCACCCCCCACCCCCCAATCAACATAGCTGTGGTAAATCTGAATATTTAAAAATCTTATAAATAATTTAATCCATAATTTTAATGTATTTTATTCTCTCTTTCCTTTAATATTTTTATTTACCTTTGAGATTTGGCTTTGCTGGACTTAAGGGGTTTTATTGGGTAAAATGCAAAGTGAGAGGAAACCAATTTCTTAATGAATACCAAAGGTGAGATACATAGATTTGATGACTGTCATGTTCTATAAGTTCCACATAAAGTGGTAGGATCTAGTACATTTTTATGTTCTTTTAGAGGAGTGTAAAAGAGAATAGCTACATTAGGTATGTTGGATGATATAACAGGTTCCAATGTAAAAATCACAAGAATAATGACAACTACTTGAATTTATAGGCAAAGAAAGTAGAACCGGATTGAACTAAACTATACAAAGTTGAAACAGAACCTCCTGCTGAGTGTAGTTTAACCTCCAGCTCAAAAGGTGAGCTCTGAAGGAATCTCCCAGAGCTCCAGGTGGCCTGTACGCAGCGAGGACCCAGAAGGGAGCCACGGAAATAACTGCTGGGATGTGAATTTCATCTCCCCCTCCTGCTCCCCTTGGTGAGCACAGGAGCAGAGGTGGCTATAGCAGGTCACATGCCGTATCAATCAAGACAAGATATCAAGACAGAGAAAACAAAGGTGGTCAGAGACAGGAAAAACAATCAAGAAAACAGCCAAGAAGCATGTGATGAAATTCATTCAAACGTTGTCTAGGGTCTAAGAAAGGCATTTTTTCCCATTATTATTTTAATAATGCTTTTTCCTAATTATTAACTCAATAAATGTATATCATAGAAGTCTTTAAAATATGCAGACGTGTTAGAGAAAACAGAATCACCCTTAATCACACAGCTCTGAAAAAAGTATTTGTAACATCTTGGTATGCTGAAGAATATTATTTCTTTCTCTTAGTCTCAGCTATGTTTATATTAATATTTTTGAAAGGATCATGCTGTGTATTTCTGCTTTAACACCTAATCTGATATCGGGGCACTTTTCTTATTGCAAAGTAAATTAATGTTTTGTTATACAGGGGTTGTTAAAAGTAGGTTTACAGTTGCTCATTTGGAAAATAGTACAGTAATTAATAAATAATAAACACTGTGCTTCATGTACTCACAACTGTAAATCTATTTTGCCCACCCCTGTATATATCACACAGTGATATTTTATTTTATAATTTTAGCTCTTTAGTTTATTGACATTTTTGGTTTATACAGGAAAATTAGGATTTAAACTTGAGAATTTTCCCCAAACATTCACTAATTGTCTAAGCTCCTATTCTGATGATAGTAGCTTTAGAATCATTTTTATATGCTCATCATATTATATATTTAATACATAATGTGCCAATTTCTATTCTACTGCTTTCGATTATGGGATTCTTTTTGTCATTTTTCTTTTTTTAAAGGAGAATTTAAAAAATACAATATTTTAGAGAGAAAGGAATGGAGAGAGAGAAAGAGAGAAACATTGATTTGTTGTTCTATTTATCAATGCATTCATTGGTTGATTTTTGTATGTGCCCTGACCAGGGATCAAATCCACAACCTTGCCATATTGGGATGATGATGCTCTAACCAACTGAGCTACCCAGCCAGGGCAGTGTCATTTTTCTTATGTCTTATTTTGCCTGATAATTCTTAAAGTAAATTTTGCTTTACCAAATTACAAAGAGCTCATGGGTAGATCCTCTATTACTTCTCATTTTATGGGATGTACACTTCAAGTTTCAGCTATGTGGCAGCATGTATCCAGTACTGTTGAAATCATCATTTCATGCACCTGTCTGCATTCTCTGATGAAAATTCTTCCTTACTACTACTAATAACACAATTGTGTATTTTTTCCTTAATACTTAGATTGATTGGATCTCAAATATTTCCACTTATACAAATGCAGTGTCCTTTGCATGGCTATGTGAAAGCTTAAAGCTGAGTGTTACTCAGAGTTAGGGAGTTATTATGGGAAGCATTTTGGTATATTATAATGTGCATTTTGGTATATTCCTGCTTCCATTTTTTACTCCACAATGTTTATCATCTCTTATTTCTTTCAACTTTAATTTCTACTCTTCTGTCATATTTTTCCTTGTACAGT
This sequence comes from Myotis lucifugus, assembly GCF_000147115.1. Taxonomy (NCBI): domain Eukaryota; kingdom Metazoa; phylum Chordata; class Mammalia; order Chiroptera; family Vespertilionidae; genus Myotis; species Myotis lucifugus. Next base: position 14,942,292 of record NW_005871051.1, on the reverse strand, counting down.
GGTTTAATTATTTTCTGGAAGTATAATATCAATAAATAAATTAAGAGTGGAAATCAAGCTTGGGTTAAGCATGTCTTTGCTTCTTATTTATATTTACTGTGTATATGTACTTACATCTTTTGTATGTTGTATAACTACTTACATTAGGAACTGGAGAAATCATGGTGGGCTTGCTCTGCTGCTATGTTGATTTTGAGCATTTCTCTACCTTAAAGGAACAGTTATTATTGTGATCTTTAATTCATAAACACTCTATATTTCTGCTAATTAGATTAATTTTAAATTCAATTGAATTTAATTAACATTTCTATTAGAATGTTTATTTTATGCCATCTTAGTAGCCAAATTTTAAATACTGCAGGTTTTTTAAAAGTAAAGTAGATTTTATATTTCCTGAAATGTTCAATCTTCTCACTTATTGAGAATTTATGTGAATTTTGAACAGCAGAATTTGAGTCCCGTTACCATGTACCAGTATGTTACCATGTACTAGTATGTTTGAATATGAGGACTATAATTTAAAAACCTTGGTTATCAAACTAAAAGTATTTATGAGATTAAATATTAATCAAATTATGCCAAATATATTATAAGGGAAACTATGTCAAAGGGGAAATGGGAAACGACTTATTTCTAAAGCAAAAGAGATATATCCTGGATAATGTGTTTAAAATGTCTTAAGAGTTATAGAGGCAATTTGGAAGCTACTGACATTAGTACAATGCTCTGAAGACCTTTTGAACAGGAGAGGCCATTGTTCAAGAGCTATGTGACCTGGGCTCATATTAAACTACAATAGACCAAAGACGAAGGGGAAGGGCTTACCACTGAGATGAGTATGTATGTGCATGTGTACCCATCCCTCTTTCGTCCACATACATATTAGGACAAAAAATGACCATCAGAAGAGAAAAAAGTCACTGGACAGTGTGAGGTTTTTGTTTTCAAAATGTCATTTTTTATCTTAATTTTTAGAAGAGGAAAGGGAATAGAGATCATTTGCAAAGATTGTCACAGGCCACAGGAACTGGAATCCAAATGAGAAGCACTGATGTGTGAAGCAGCCATTGCACTAAAATTTTCTTTGGTACAATAGATCAGCTTATTTAATTCCGAGCCAGAATATATTAAGGGTTGATAACAGTTTTAAGATTCAGGTGAATCCTCCTTCTGGTGCAGTAGAACTCATGAATAAGAAATATGTGTCAGTTCATGTCACCTAACTACAGATATATGCAGTGAAAGAGGCTTCGGTTACTTCTGATCCAACATTATATATTTTGTGTCATCTGAATAAAGGCTACATTTTGTTCTCACATGTAAGGCTTGTACTTGGTGAAGTGGAGTTATACAGCAAAGATTCGCTAAAGTGGCGGAGAAAAAGAAATCATCATAATTAGCACTAATATTAATCTTAGAAAATAACCTGTAGATAGTGTGTGTGTTTACTTAATTTTGTCAGACTCAAACCTGCTTTCATACACTTGATTATACAATCAATGTAAGAGGCCCCAACCAGGCGGCTCCAGTTGGTTGGAGAATCCCCTGTACACCGAAAAGTTGCGGGTTCGATTCCCGGTTGGAGCCCCATTCGGGGTGTGTATAGGAGTTAAATGGTGTTTCTCTCTCGCATCAATGTCTCTCTCTCTCTCTCTCTCTCTCTCTCTCTCTCTCTCTCTCTCTCAAAATCAATAAAAACAAAACAAAACATATCCTCCAGTAAGGATTAAAAAAAACAAAAACAGGCACATGTAGACATGGTAAATAATAATTGGAGTTAAATATTTAATGATAATATTTTTTCAATGCTCCAGTTAAAATGCTCCTTAGTTGCCTTTAGGAGAAAGGCTGAGTACCAAAGATCATATAGTACTCATAGTGCAAACAAATATATATTTAAAAGTAAGAAATGGTGATCATTCTGGCAAAATGCTTTTAATTCATCAGAGAATCCAGTTATCCATTGTTGGGGTAGTAAAAATAAAAAATAAGTGTAATAGTTGAGTGGTGATCTAGCTCCCAGATAATAACAAGATATAGTGTGTGTACACTATTTTCACCTATTTTGTTTTCTCTCATCACCTTATCTTGTAATGTAGTAAACCATTTAAAGAAAATCTCAACAGGTGCTTAGCTTTCTTTAGTTCACATTCAGTATGGCTATGCGAAGACAAGGCCAGACAGACATCGATGTGAGAGAGACACATCGATTGGCTGCCTACTGCATGTACCCTGACCAGGGCTGGGGAACCTGCAGAAGACAATGAATGAGAAGTTACAAGGAACCATTTATTCAACTTCAGACACTGCAGGATATCATCTTTCTAAAGAGAGAGAGGAGTTGTGGGAGAGAAATTTAACTATTTGCCATCTATGGAACAACTCTAATAGAAATATATATGAAATATAAAAGTAATTTTACATCCTAAAAGGGTAAAGATTTAAGCATAGATTCGAAGTGAAAATGTGAGACAGAACATGAGATAACATGATATTAGTTAACTATTAGAGGCTACATAGGGTATTTTGTTGTTATTGTTGTTAATCCTTAACCAAGGATATTTTCCCATTGATTTTTAGAGAGCGTGGAAGAGAGAGGGAGAGACAGAGAGAAACACCGATGTGAGAGAGACACATCGATTGGCTGCCTACTGCATGTACCCTGACCAGGGCTGGGGAACCTGTAACCAAGGTATAAGCTCTTGACTGGAATCGAACCCGGGACTCTTCAGTCCTCAGGCCCATGCTCTATCCACTGAGCCAAACCAACTGGGGCTCAAGGACATTTTGCAGAATTAAAACAAGCCAATCACAGATTATCACATATTGTAGGATTCAATTGATTTAAAAACTGAATTGACAATTATAGTGATGAAGTACAGATCAGTGGTTGACAAATGTTAGGGTTGGGGACAGAGTGTGATCATTAAGGAGTAATATATTATAGATGTGCACAAAACTCAAAAATAAATTGTATATATGCACCTCAAGGACGGGGTCTACATGCTCAGTATTCGCTGTGGATTGCAAATATTCGGGGAAGAATTAAGAGGAGGAAGCTGCAGGCTCCATTAGAAAAGGGATTCAATTTCCTCAAGGGGTGGTAGTTAATAAGAAGATAAAAGAGTATATTGAAGAGATTGAGGATGTGGAATATTTAGCTGATGACCAGTATTGAATTCTAGTGCATACAGTGGAAAGGATATTAGAGGTGTGAGAGAACAATTCTGATTGGTGGATATGTAGACAATATCTAGAATATAATGACTGGTTTTACTGTGGTCAACCAAATAAACACAACAGCTCTTAGTCTTATTAACACATGGCCTCTTAAAGGATGGTAAACAATCAGTCCCACTTTGGGGATAGGGTTTGTAGGTAGAACATGAACACAGGCAAGAAGAGCCATGATAATTCAGATAATTAAGAGTTAATTTATTGTTAGATATATCATGAAAAGTCTTAAGACTAAGATATCATCACCTGCTTAGACATAAATAGAAGGAAATGAGAGCAAGGAGTAGGGATGACTGCATAGGTAATTAACATATATTTATTAGTAAAGGTTATTTGTGTAAGGGACTTATAATTCATATAGGCAGTATTTTTGTGTGCAGACATAAAATTTATTATTAGAGTTTTGCATATACCTATAATATATTAATTTATGTGTGTAAAATAGTAAAGTTACATTTATTCTGGAGATACTGACTGATAGCTTCTAAAAAGTACTTTTATAAACTTGTCAAAAATCTGGGCAAAGATAAGAAAAAAAATCAACTACCCACTTTCTTGTACAGTAGTTATAGCTTTCATATAAACATGTTTTGTGTTTCTAGGCTAAAACATTTCACCTTTTAAAATGCACATTTACATAATCACCATGAATTTCCAACAACTGTAAATCTTAAATTTATGGTTAAGAAATTTTAGTTGGACATGTATTCAGACAGTAATATATAAAATAACTATAATTAACTGATTCTACGTCTTCAGGAATAATATTTAAATGTCTGCATTACTTAGTTTAAGTAAGAAAAAACAATTTTGAGGTCCCTCTGAATCTGTCTGAACACTTAGACAACACATAATTTAGGTATGCATTTTACTAGCCAGTGGTAGACAATTTAAACATAAGCAGGGTGGCATACAACACATCTTAGAATAATTATTTCTAATTATACCTACTGAATAGCATTTTAGATTGCTTCATGCCAATGTACATTATTCTAAATTTCATCATATTCTTTCTTACTAAAAAAACAACAACCCTGACATGATAACCCCAGGCCAAACTGAAATAGAAGCATCACAGGAAGGTTCACTCTTTATGTGGAAAGTGCATTAAACTACCTTAAGTGAGTGGTTTGGGTACTTAATAAAATTTGTATTTTATATAATTTAAAAGGAGTGGCTGGCGAGGTATGTAGTTGGTAAATATTGAAGACTTGAATAATAAATTTCTCAGTAAAAAGCAATATTTAGTAAACCTGTGGTCAAACCTAGTAAATAATGCAAGAGATTACAGGCCAAATCAGAAGGCATAACTTTTCTAAAAGGTGAAATCCTGCTAGAGTCTTGCTTCCTGCAGGTTATTCTAGGCTGTAAGGCAACCAAAGGCCAGACCCATGGATCCATCATTCCATATTCCTTGATGGAAGATAGTCTGCTTCATTTTCTACTCAGGGCACGTTAAGTTCTGCTCTTACTGGTACATGTTAGGATTTTGCACACACTTCTTTCAGACAGTATGAAGTAATATTTAAAATTTCTATGAAAATTTTTATTCCCTGGTAGTTTATTGAATGGAACAAATTCTCTTTTATTATCTAAATAGGATGTATTTTGTATCTAATAACATGATTTTATATAAAAGTAGTTTATTCCACCTAAAACTTTATTGCTTGCTATTTTTATATAAACTAGCTTACATTTTATTTTGATATGATGTACTTAGACATTCAATTCCTTTAAATAACTAATAAAAGCTTAGAATTTTCTTTATATGAAAACCATTTCAGTAATTCCAAAATAATTTTTCAGGGGCATGCTAACAGTTTTTGCTGGTTTTTTTAAAAAAATATGTTTTTATTGATTTAGAGAGAGATGAAGGGAGAAGGATAGAGAGATAGAAACACTGATCCACTGCCTCCTGCACACCCCCGACTGGGAATATCAATCCCACAACCAGGCATGTGCCCTGACCAGGAATCAAACCAGTGACTTCTTGGTTCATGGGTTGACAACCATTGATCCACACTGGCTGGACAATTTTTGCTGTTTCAAATAAATAGTTTACTACAAGTTGGGTTTTGGAGTCATAGATAAAGGATAATTAATAAATAAAATATCACTTGATTAAATGATGTTTATCATACTTGAGGTAGTAAAATATTTATGCACTCTAAAATTGGAGTTGAATATTTAAATTCACTGCATTTATACTAACACTAGAGGCCCGATGCACAAAATTCGTGCAAGGGGCTCAGCCCTCGCAGCCCCTTGCAGCCCTGGCCGGCCCTAGCAGCCCCTCGCAGCCCCGGCTTCATATGGAAGGTCGTCCAGAAGGTCATCCAGACAATCATTCTGCTGTTTGGTCTAATTAGCATATTAGCTTTTTATTATATAGGATATGTATATACATAACCATTTTAGTATATACACCTATGCACACAAATTTATGATTAAAGCTTAAATATAAAAATACATGATACACTTTAGTTTTTGCCTTATCTGTATTATACTTGTATATCATTTTAACATATATTAATGAAGAAACATATTAAATCCTTTTAACTATTAGCAATAAGGAGGACTAAGACATCTATTGACCAGATTCTTAGTGGGGTGGAAACAGGATGCTGCAATTGTTATATGTGAAAGTGCTTGCTTAATTGGTGATAATAGAGTAATATTATAACATGTTATAAAATACCTATATTAAGTCTTATTGGACTATCTTTAACTCCATCAATACTCATCCCAATTATTTATAATATACAGTTTAACACACAAAGCCATATTGGTTTAGAGCTTCCCAATTTTTTAATCATGGCATAACTTGCTAGATGAAATTTAAACTTAGAAGCAAGGATCTACAACCAAGATTATTCCACCCAGCACAGCTATCATTTAGAATTGAAGGATAAAGAGCATCTCAGGCAAGAAAAAGCTAAAAGAGTTCATCACCACCAAACCATCTATAATAATAAAAGCATAATATGCTAATTAGACCAGACGTCCTTCCAGACAACCTTCTGGACAAAGCTGGGGCTGCGAGGGAAGCCCGGGTCCCAGGTGCCAGAGGGAAGCTGGTGCTGGCAGTGGGGGGAAGGAAGGCCTACTCTTGCACGAATGTCATGCATCAGGCCTCTAGTTAATTATATTCTAGCTAAAGTCAGGCTATAGCAAAGTGGTCATTTTCACATTGCTATCCTAATTAATTTTTTTCACAAAGATCAGCCAGCATAGGATCTAGCTCTGGCCTTCTAAACTCTTGGATTTAGAAGTGGAATTCCATCTAAAGTCTGGAATAAAATTAAACTTAATGAAAAAAAAAGAAATCTAAACTTTGCTTTAACATATATTTTTCTCCCTAAAACAGGCACTTCTTGAATAGTACTTACTAGTTATGCACTGTTTTGGGGGAAAGATGGTATTCACTTTTTGGGCTTATTCATATATTTAAGTTCAATAATACTTAGGTATAACTTACTAGTAAAGTCTATATTTCAAAGGGGAACTATTAACTTGAGTATAAATGAAAATCCAAGAAGAGGTAAGAATTGATTTATTATTCTTAGAACAGGATAAATTGACCACAAGAGGTCAATTTCAGTATTACCATTCCTTTTAATGTAACATAATTATGTTTCAAGAACAGCTTCAGCAGTGCATTAATATATACCGTGGGTGCCTTTTCAAGTATAAGAAGGCAAATGGGGGGGTCTTCAGAAGACAGGTATTAATGTACAATATTCTATGCCCTGGGGTCTTCATACTTCTTACATTATGTTTTAAAACCATTAATATTGTACAATATGTTCTTCATTTCTAAAATATCCAACTTTGCAAATGAATCATAAAGAACATGAAATGTATTATTAATGAAACACTTCCTATTATAAATACTAAGCTCCATTTTTATAACTTATTTGGTGCTCTCTTATTATTACTAATTTTATAATAAAGAAAAAAAATAATCCTTCCATTTTAGAGTCCATTATTTGCCCCAACGAATTTTATAACACATTTTATTGAGAAGAAAACTCATCATAAAGGTATCTTAATATTTCACTTTTTTTTCTAAATTTTAACTGTTCCCATTATTTATAGCCTCCTGTTTACTTCATCTCAGCCCAGGGATTATGATTGGAAAATGAATTATTAAATTATAAAGAAAGAAATTCTGTTGGGTAGGAAGGAACATTCCAGTCTCTAATGGAAATGACATGTTAGATGAACCATGTGAAGGCATTCCTCCTTGCCACAACTGTTCTGGAATTCCAGTTGATGAATCTGGTTGGAAAAGCCTTTGATAATGTTTACCTTAGTGTTCAGTATAAAGAGAATAAATCTTTTGCTTTTCAGGTGTCTCAATATGTAACAGGTTTTTGTTTTTTGTTTTTTCTCTTTTTCACAACCAACAAATACGTCAGCAATTCCTATTGGCTTTATCTTCCAAATCTATCCAGAATAAAAACAAATTCTATTGGCTTTATCTTCCAAATCTATCCAGAATAAAAACAAATTATTACCTTTACTGCTCCCATTATACCTCAAATCTTCACTGTAATTTGTCTGGATTGTTGCAATAGCTTCCCAGCTGGTCTTTTTGTCTTTACCCTTATGCCCACAGTCTAATCTCAACAAAGTAATCGGGGTCGGTCTGCTAAAATGTAAAACATAGTCTGTGGCTCTACTGTCCAAAACCCTCCAGTGGTTTCCCATCTCATCGAGGTCAAAGTCACTCATATGTGCTATGAGGCCGTGTTATAACCCATGTGACTAATTGCCTTACCTCTACCATTCACTCATCTGCTCATTCTACTCCAGTCACACTGCTGCCTTGCTGTTTCTAAGTCACATAAATCCTGCTACCACCATGAGAGAGTTAATATCCAGAAGAGCTTGGAATGTCTTCTAGACATTTTCTTGGCTTGTTGCTGCACCTACTTCAGGTTATCCAAATGTCTTTATACTAAGAGTTTCCCTGACCATCTAGTTTAATACTGCAATTCTTCCCATTGTTCGCCATTCTTTTCTGACTTCCATATTTTTGCTATAAAAAGTATTATCCCTAAATACTGTATATATAATTGTTTTTCATTTGGGTTTTTTTCTGACTCTCAATAGAATGCTATCTACAAGAGGGCAGGATTTTGTTTTGTTTTGTTTTGTTTTGTTTTCTATTTTGTTCACTGCCATAGCTTAGTGATTAAAACAATGTACAAAACAGAGTAAGTACCAAATGTGTATTTATTGGATTTATAAATAAATGTAAAAACTTGTTAGTGCACCCACATGGAAGGCACTATTTGTATTTCATCAGCTTGACTATAATCAGCAAAACTTAGTCTGATCAGTAAATATGGTCAAGCTACTATAAACCTGATAACCTCAGTGCTTTTTATTATTTAAATGAAATAATTATTATTAAATCAGATTCCCACCAATGGAAAAATAATCTACACTAATAAAAGAGAAACATGCTAATTAACCATCACTCCACCACTCCACTATACCCACAAGCCACACCCACCAGCCAATCAGGAGCAAGTATGCAAACTAACCCAACTAAGATGGCAGTGGCCACGGAGCTGGAGCAAGCAGGAGGCTTGGGTTGGCCCCAGCAATGGAGGAAGCCAAGCTTCCCACCTGCCCTGGCCAGCCCTGGGCTCTGCTCAAGGCTACAAAGTTTTAATTATAGAAGATAAATAAATCCCAGTTACCTGCTTTCAGCCCAAAAGGAGAGGCTGGGAGCTTGGGTCACTGGGGTGCGTGGCCAGCCTGAAAACAGCCATCAGCCCCTCACCCAGGCTGGCCACACCCCCATGGCATGAGGGTCCCCACTGGGGGGCTTAGCCAGCCTGCAAACAGCCATCAGCCCCTCACCCAGGCTGGCCAAGCACCCCAGTGGGGACCCCTACCCTGAAGGGGGTGTGGCCAGCCTGAAAATGGCCCTCAGCCCCTTACCTGGCTGGCTAGTTACCCCAGCGGGACCCCCACCCTGAACCGGGACACCCTTCAGGGCAAACCAGCTGGCCCCCACCCATGCACCAGGCCTCTATCCTATATAATAAAAGGGTAATATGCAAATTGACCCTAACAGCAGAACCACTGGGAATGACTGGTCACTATGACACACACTGACCACCAGGGGGCAGATGCTCAATGCAGGAGCTGCCCCTTTGTGGTCAGTGTGCTCCCACAGGGAGAGCTCCACTCAGTCACAAGCCACGCTGACGGCTGCCAGCACAGCGGTGGTGGCAGGAGCCTCCTCCGCCTCCTCAGCAGCGCTAAGGATCTCCAACTGCAGCTTAGGCCTGCTCCCCGCTGGCAAGTGGACATCCCCCGAGGGCTCCCAGGCTGCCAGAGGGATGACTGACTGCCAGCTTAGGCCTGATTCCCCGGGGAGCGGGCCTAAGTCAGCAGGTGGACATCCCACGTGGGGTCCCAGACTGCGAGAGGGCACAGGTAGGGCTGAGGGACCCCCGAGTGCAGAAATTTTTGTGCACCGGGTCTCTAGTATATTATAGTTGCATATTCTCTTATAATTTACAGCTATTTTATAGGCATTAACTTTCATATAAGCCAACTTGCGTTATTACTGGAAAGTAGGAACTCATAGTTCCAACAGGATAGCAAGCAAAGTCTGAGGAAAAGGGGAAGGAGAAAGTAAAAATAAAATTACAGGGAGCTGTAGAGCCAACCACTATCAGCACAGACTGTCTGTTATTACCTTATCCAAATAATTTTGAGAATATTGCAGGGCTCGTCTTTGTTGACTTATTAATATGTCATGAGGGAAAAACATCACCTAAAAACTATTTACCAGATGCCTATATTGGACTGGACAGGTTCAACTGCAATAATAAATAGACTAGAAATATAGTATCTCAAATAAAATAAAAGTTATTTTCTTGTTGCTAAAGAATCCAGAGAATGATGAAAGCTAACTGGAGATAAGAACTAGGGGGCGGGAGTGGCTTTACTTCAAGCAGGCTAAGGATCGCTCTGTCATTGTCCATAGCTGGCTTCTAAGAAGACTCTGGCCATTGCCATTGATATTCCATCCCAATACATGGGGGGAAGAATGTAGAAATGGCATATATCATTCAACTAATATTCTATTGTAGAGAACGTACTGACATAACTACACAACTGAAAGGAAGGCTGAAAAGTACCATTTAAATAGGCAGCCAAGTGCCCCACTAACATGGAAGAAGGAGATTCTGGCAAACAGCTAATGATACCTGCGATAGCTTGGCCTTTTGCTCACCAAATATCTGTGCCATCCTTCCTTCCACTTGCGGGTAGTCACTGACCCCTCTGTCCCCCCAGGAGGAGACAACACAGGTCCCACCCATTTACTGCACGGATTTCACAGACCTTGATCTCTGTGTGACACACAATCTCCTCCAATGGGGTCAGAGGTGTCACTTGTGTTCTGGTGACCAAAAAAATAAAAGCCAGATCTTCTGCCTCCTCCACCATCACCAGCACAATGCAAAACAGGGAAGCAAAGACAGAATAACTGCAATACACACTCCAGTACAGAAAATAGAAAAATGGAAAACACATGAGATAGAACTCTGGGCAGGATCACGAGGAACTTGGCCACAGCACTGAAAACATGCTTTGATTGGATCATGGCTCTCTCCCTAAGAGGAGATCCTTTGTCCGTTGTTCTCTGCGGCCTCTAGGCTTATTCCACAGCCAAGGACTTTCCTTGTGCATTATCTCTATGGCCACATCTGATGTGGGTGCTGTGGTTTGTGCTTCCACTGAGGATCGTAAAACACTACGAGTCCACTTCCTCTGGGTGTGAGTTCAGGGCCCTGAGGATGGTTTTACCGTTTGAAGAGTCATGGGGATATGAGGCACAGATTCATGATTTCTTTGTCAATATAATTCTCTCAAAAACTGAGTGGGCTTCTGATACATTTGCTTACAGTCAATGCAGTGCAGCAGTAATCACAAATTACTGTTCTAAACAAAGTTTCTAAACCTGCTTCATTTTTCTCTCTCAACTTAATCTTGAGTCATCTGAAACAATACATTTGGATATAAGGGCAACAGATTTATCTCCCACCGTTGGAGGTCCAGAAGCTGTTGAATTTTGCAAAACTCTATTTTCCCTTCCATCCTTACTACACAACCAACTCAGTTCTTCTCTGTGTAGTATCTTGTTAAACGCAGTGGGGGCAGCTACACTCAGTAACTTCGGCTCTACTCCCTTCCTCTCAAGCTATAAAGCAGGCACATGGTCTGCCTTCCAAATATCATTATAATGCTGTAGAATAGCTACTCAGCTAAGTATCCGGCTACCTTGGAAGAAAAACAGCCAGAAGTAAACCAGAACACCCTACCTGATATTATAAATTTCAAATACAATGCATATTCTCTGCTTCAAAAGTGCTACATTTTAAAATTACTTGTAATCTCACTGAGGGCAGTAATGGAATATTAGAATTTTCTAATGTCTGTAATATAGCCAGACACTTGTAATTCATTTCATGAATACTTACTCATAAATCTTATAATTTAGAGAAACCCAAATTATTTTTATAGTCTGCTGATATATTTTCTGATTTTCCTATCCTGTTTTCATCATTTTATAGAGTCATGTAGAACAAGACAACAATTAAATTATAGTTTGAATGTGGATGGGACCAAGGAGAACATTTTGTTCTATGTATGTGTTGATTTATTCTTTTTTTTTTTTTATCATTCATGCAACAAAACTGCCATTTGCCAAGCACTCTCTACTTTAGGATACAATAGTGTGTGTGTGTGTGTGTGTGTGTGTGTGTGTGTATGCAGAAATCAGTGATTACAAATTGGAACACATATAAATTTCCATTTTATATAAATAATCATTAAGATCATCAAAGTGCTACTGTTAATTATTTGTAGAAAACTTGTGGAGTGCTGATCATCCAGTCTAAGGATGCCACAGATATTTTTCTTATTAGAATTTAGCAAAAGTGGCTCTTCATCTGGATTTTTTACATGAATTATAATTACCAGTTATCCAACTTTCTGGTAAGGAGCTAATGAGATGATCTTGGTAGATAATGCCCAATTCAGGAACAGTTGAAGGGCTAGGGCCAGGGGTTCTAAGGGTAGGGAAGAGTGTGAAAGAGAATAATATAGTCTAAACTTGCCCTACTTTGGTGAACAGCACAGTCTATCAATATAATTTGTCTTGTTAAGAACCATGTGGCATCAGGATTAGAGTATATGACCCAGAACAGAACAGAACAGCTTCTACTACCAAAATCTCACCAAGGCAAATAACCTCTCCCCTTAAGTCTGTCTCCATTAACCTATGAAATTTAAAAATCAGACACTAGTTTTAGATATATCTACACAGCATTGATCCATGCGTAATCAGAAATTACAGTTTAGTGCTTTGATTTTAGCTGTGAAAGATATATCAATAGTCACTATATAAATAATCAATTACTCCATTATTTGTTAAAATTTGTCTAGTCCCTCAGCTTCAAAATTAATATAAGTTTTTTGTCTTTGATGATGAAAATGAGCTCTTAACATTGATGGGAATTTTGAAATGTAAAGGATTTTGGGCATCAATCAGGAGAAATGTCCATATATTATATCAATCTCTACTGAGTATCAGTTGGAAGAAAGCATTTCGATATCAGGGTCATGGAGTAAAGCTGTCAAGTCAAAGTCTTTGATGTGATTCTAAAAAGGGATAGGTCTATTAGGAATCCATCTTTAACCATAGTTAAAGCACATTTGAAGATATATTTTAGAATGGGACATGACTTCTATTAGGCTCCTCATCTAAGTCAAAGGTGATAAATATTAAAATTAGATAACAGTATTAAATTTTCAGTTATACAAGATGACTAAGTCCTAGAGATATATACTGTACAACATAGTACCTATAGTTAACAGTACTATATTGAATGTTTAAAAATTTGCTAAGAGACTAGATAAAGAGAGCAGGGATATATTTTTGGAGGTGACGGGTCTATTTATGGCATAGATTAGTGATGATTTCATGAGTGTATACTTAACTCCAAACTCATCAATTTGTCGACGACATTAAATTTTTACAGCTTCTTGTATGTCAGTCATACCTCAATGAAGTAGTTTTAAAAAATTCCAATAATCTATTATAGAAAATATTTATAAAATCTGGTCACATAATTGGAAACATAAAGTGAAGATTTACATGATTGATTATTCAGATAACCAAATGGTACCCTTTTTAAAATTAAAACATACCTCACATTGTCACTATTTTAAGTCTAAAATTAATTATTCATAGCCATGTTTCCTCATATAGCATATTCCAACATTCCTAATCTATATCTTATAACACAGGTGGCTTATGCTATTTATCCATTAATGAATGCCCTGTACCTGTCCAGGTCTAGTCAGGATATAGAATTTGCACCCATCATTTTAACAATAAGGACTTAATACATGGGATTGTTAACTATATAAAGTTGTTAACTAGGTAACTAAAAAGAGAAAAAGAAAACATTAAGGTATCCTGGAAAAAGCAACTGCAGAAAGGAGCTACTATCTGTAGGACTGAGTGAACCAAGGGAATAGGGTAGAATTACTGCAACTTAGAACCTTGGAAAGGGGTGCCTGCAGAGCTAAAACTCAGCCCTCTGCGTGGGGCCCCTACTTTTCTGCTGATATTGGTGTTCTACAACTCAGAGGAGGAGCCATGCAGAGCAGGAAACACAGACCTCTGGAAAGAGGGCACCTAGTTGCTGAGACTAATGTCTTTGATGATGGCATGATGCACCCGCTGGTGCAGGCGTTGGGAAAACTTCCAATTGGATTCAGCTGATGTGATGAGAAGGCCCTGCTGTTGCTGAGGTGAAGTGCTGCTCGACTGATGCTCCCGGGGAGCCCACAGAAAGGAGACAGGAAGAAGCAAGTCCCCTCTTCTTCCTCCGGCCTTGCTATCTTCTACAAGTATTGCTAAAGCCTAACAGAAAGTCAGTTGGGCAAAGCAAAAATGTGGTTTGCAAATTTCCAATATTCAGCATCACTAAAACCAATACAGAAGGGTGATAGTGGTGCTGATAAAGATTAGCATAAAACCTGGCACATGACATCAGGAGATAATCAATTTACCCACAGGAAAGAGCCCACACTTTCAATGAATCCTCCCAGAAAATCTGCTGACCTTTTGCAAGTACCTTACCTGACCTTCCTCTAAATATGTTACCCATGACTCAAGGAAGAATGGAGAAAGTTTGTTCAAGGTTTTACAAATGACCTCAAAGCAACAGTGTCCATCTTTAAATTAGTCAATTTTTCTCTTCAAAATAAACCACAATGGCTCAGTGACAACTGTTCACCTAAATTTTTAGGGGTCCTTATGACATATTTAGAATCTGGGCATTGTTCAATAATTAAAGTGATCAGGAACTTGACTAATCTATATATATAAAGAGCCACGGTCCGTAACATCAAAAACAACTCAATGGATGACCAGAAGTTAGTCCTGTAGTCAGTTCTGGGTCACCCCGGTGACCCCGCACTGACTGCCCCACTGTGGGCGTGGCGACCCAGCACTGACTGCTGAGGGGGCTGTGAATCAGGCCCAGAGAGAAGCCTGGAGACAAAAGCAGCCTTTGTGGCTTCACCATCAGCCACACCTCTCTTTCTCTCCGGCCTCGCCAGCGGCTGCGGGGGCTGCTGATCAGCCCTGCCTCTCTGATTAGGCCCAGAGATAGGCCCAGAGACACTGACTGGCATAGAAACTGAACAATCAGAACCAAATCTGGGTGAAGTGCAAAGAGCCAATGGCTGCCTAGGAGGCAGAGCTATTGAGGCTGACAGGCATAGAAACCGACCAATCAGAACCTAATCTGGGTGAACTGCAAGGCAGAACCTAAGGTGGGGGCTGAGGAGGGGTTTTAAGGGCAACAACTGTTTGGTGTAAGGTGTAAGAAAGTGGTTCAATTTTTTTAATGACCAGTTGGGCAGTATAGTGTATATTGCTGGCTATCAGTCCAGATATAGGGATTATGTGTTTTTGTCTGCCAAGAGCATTTCCTCCTGCTGAGAAAGGCTTTCCCCCACCCCATTTAAGCAATCCTATCCTATATAATCTATCTATACTAATAAAAGGGTAATATGCTAATTAGACTGGTTCGACCAGCCATCTTCCAGACATCCGACTTCCTTCTGGACAAAGCCATGGTGGTGGGGACCAAGGCAGAGGCAGTTAGGGGTGATCAGGCCAACAGGGGAAGGCAGTTGGGGGTGAGATCAGGCCAGCAGGGGAGGGAAGTTGAGGGGCAACCAGGCTGGCATGGGAGAGCATTTAGGGACAAGATCAGGCCAGCAGGAGAGGTCAGTTTGGGGCAAGATCAGGCCAGCAGGCAGAGGGCTTAGGGGCCCTGTGGTATCTGGCCTAAACCAGCAGTTGGACATCCTCCAAAGGGTCCCTGATTGGAGAGGGTGCAGGCTGGGTGAGGGAACCCCCCCCCCCATGCACAAATTTCGTGCACCGGGCCACTAGTGATTTATAATTCTTTAGTTAACTGAGGCCATTATGATATTTGAGAGTAGCTCTTTATATCCAATTTGTATACCTAACAGAAAGTAATACTCATCCAAATATACACAAAGCACATGTATTTTGACACTGTAAACATAATAGATATGTCTGTCTTGAATTAAAAGCAAAATGAAAAGCTTCTATATTCATATGATATTATATAGGACTTTGCATACAATTAATTGTATTAGTTCTTATAATTTGTAAATAGCCAGAAGCATTTAATTTGGGAAAATAGTATATTAAAATTAAGCTAAAACATGTAATTATTTCTGTCATATTTATGTCTATTAAATTGTTAGTTTGATAATACAGAGATAATAATCCTGTGAAAAGGGAGAATTAACAACCTGTTTGAAATGAATATTTGTTTCTATCTTGCTTAAAACAAACAGCTTTCCAATGAAGCAATTCTAATGTAATATATAGGCTTGATCTTGATACCTATATTTGGAAAGGACTCATTATATCCACAAAGACTAATGGAATTAGAAATGGATTTCACAAAACTTTTAAGTAGCTCTCTACAAATTTATGAACTAACAGTTGTAAAAAAAAAATGCTTCATAGTGGTAGTATTGAGGGAAAACACACACACACACACACACACACACACACACACACACGCACAACATTACCGATGCATATTTATCAACGTAGAGGATGAATGATGTTTAAAGTACTTCTTACCTATTAACATCCCAGATTTTGCTGGTAGTATCCAATGAAGATGAAGCCACAAAGTCACCACAGGAATGCCATGTGCAGGACCATACTGCATGTTTGTGGCCTTCAAAGGTCAAAGTGCAATTGCCGCTAGTCATGTTCCATAATTTAACTGTAGTGTCACCACTTGATGTAGCCAACATGTTGCCACTATTTACAAAATGGAAAAAAAGGTAATTTGTTAAAAAAATCTAATTTATTTTTATGAATGTTTGTATTCTGTGAGTAACTTGTGTGTGTATATATTTTAATTTTACTTATAATGGCATGTCTAAATGCCTAATTCTTAGTAAGTTTACACAATTAGATGCTTACTTATATTAGTTAGTAATTCAAGTAGATAAAACTGGTGTCGCACACTTTCTAGATTAATTCTTCTATATGCTTCTAAATTAATTCAGTAGATCAGTATTTTTTTTAGTATGCATTAGGTTCAGGGCTATGTGTTAGGCTCTGTGGAAGAGGTAGCCTCAGAATGATGAAAGTGTAGACACAGGCTAAGGATAATTTCAAAAACAATATACAAACCAGTAGGTCAGCATTGCTTATGCTTGCATTAATTAAATACTCCAGGAGTAGAGTTTGGATAATGAAATAACAAGTGAATCAGGAATGAGGGACATTTGAGCTAGATCTTGAGAGATGCAAGATTTGAAGTGCTGGGTAGTTAAGAATGAATCATTGAATTTCCCATTTAGATCATTAGTAAATGTGAAAATAAAAAAAATAAAAAGCTGTGACTTTCTTTTTTTAAAATATGCTTTTTATTATTGACAGTATTACAGATGTCTCCCATTTCCCCATACTTTACCCCCCTCCACCCAACCCCTACCCCACCAAGTCTTTACTGCCCCAAAACTGTGACTTTCAAGTGGTGAACACAATCTAATTTAAGAAATAAGTGGTTGTCAGTAGTTTTGTTTTTGTTTTTTGGTAAAATATCGACTGCAAGAAGATTTCTATTCCATCATCATCTCCACATTGCCCTGCATTGCATTATATTTCTATATGTTCTCTCTTTTTTTTTTCATTGTTGTTACTATTATCACTACTCTCCTTGCTTTATAAATATATCAGCTTGACCCAGCATTACCTTTTCTACATGTATTAGTTTACTTTTCTGCATGTATAAGTTTTCTACGTGTATAAGTTTACTTTTACAGTTTATATTTAAAACCAGAATAATTTTGACAGTGAAAGTGTTTACATGAAAACAACAGGAGTAAACTAACACAGTCTTGGTCAAACTAGGACAGATGGTTGTCATACATAAAATGTTGTGCATTTGCCATCAGTGACCTGAGGTCAACTTTTAGTGGATATCGTAGAAATACTACTGCTTAATGAACTTCTTAAGCTGAAAGGAAATTCAAAGGCCATTAATTTCAATTTATTGTTTTATAAGTAATTTATTTTTAAGGCTCAGAGACATGAAGTTACTTGCTCAAGAAAATAACTGGTTAGTATCTGAGCTAGACTAGACACTTTGATTTTTTCTTTCTTTTTTTTTAAATTTAAAGAGTCCCCTCTTTATTGTTTAATGTATTACATAAGTCCCCTTTTCCCCCCAGTAATCTCTCCCTGGTCACTCCCAACCCCCAGCATATGCCCTCACACACCCTCCCCCCTGTCCATTGGTTATGCTAATATTCATGCATACAAGTCTTTTGGTTGATCACTTACTCCCTCACCCTTATGTTCTCTTAATAATATCTCTGTCAATCTATAATAATAAAAGCATAATATGCAAATCAAATGAACGGCCAAAAAAATGGAATGACCCACTGGACTACCATGCTATGACACCCACTGGCACCAGGCCAGCCAAGGTGAGTGCGATGTGATTGGTCAGGGGCCCAGCCATCACCCCATGATCACCCTGCAGAGGGAGGCCCAGGACACTGGCTGGTGGGGAGATCAATTGGGGGTCTCCATGATCACCCCAAAGAGGACGGCGCTGTGGCAAGTGGGTAGGGTCTCCTTCTGCAGGGCAATTGATCGTGGGGCTCCTGGACTGTGAGAGGGCGCAGGCCAGGCTAAGGGACCCCACCCCCAGTGCATGAATTTTGTGCACCAGGCCTCTAGTGAATATAATAAAATGCTTATTTTTTCTCCTTCCTTGTGCTTTTTTGTTGTTGTTGTTGTTAATCCTCAACCAAGGATATTTTTCCATTAAATGTTTAGAGAGAGTGGAAGAGGGAGGGAAAGACAGAGAGAAACATCAATGTGAGAGAAACACATTGATTGGTTGCCTCCTGCATACATCCCAATCAGTGCCTGGACCTGGAAGAGCCTTAACCGGAATCAAACCCAGAACTCTTTGGTCCACAGGCCGATGCTCTATCCACTGAGCCAAACCATCTAGGGCTCCTTCCTTGTGTTTTTAATGAAGAATTTTGTTTCCTCTACCTGTTTCTACAGTATCAAGCATTATGACTGACCAATTGAAGTGTTAAGTAAATGTTTCCAGAATAAATATTTGAGCGAATATATCAATGAACTTATGCTAACAGTGAAGAAAATATGCCCGCTATTGCTAAGAGACAAAATGGCAACATCAAGACAAGTGTTTTGCTTGCTCGCTTTTTTGGGGGAGAGGATAAGGGGTGTTATTTTTGTGCTGAATTTAATTTTTATTTATAGAAAACAACCATCGGAGAGGGAGAGCTTAATAAAGCTGCTGCAGGAAAAGTTGAATTATAGTGAAGAAGTTCTTATCTATATATATAAAGAGCAGGGTTTGTAACATCCACAACGACTGAAGGCTCGACCGAACACTGGAAGTCAGTGCTGGGTCACAACCAGCAGCACTGACTGCTGAGAGGGTTGTGGATCTGTCCCAGAGAGAGGCCTAGAGAAAGAGGCAGGGTCTGATCTGCAGCCTCGTAGTAATCAGTGCTGGGTCGCTGCGCTGTCTCTCTCTTTGGGCGCAATGACCCAGCACTGATTGCCGAGGAGGCTGTGGATTAGGCCCAGAGAGAGGCCCAAAGAGAGAGAGACAGGGTCTGATCCGCAGCCCCCATGGCAGCTGTTGATCAGCCGTTGCCTCCCTCTTTCATTCTGGGCTTAGCTAGCAGCCCGCACCTCTGTTTCTCTCGGGGCCTCCGAGAGGGCTGCTAATCAGCCCACCTCTCTGATCAGGCCCAGAGATAGGCCTGGAGATGCTGTTTGGCATAGAAACCAACCAATCAGAAACTAATGACCAATCAGAAACTGGGTGAACTGCGAAGGCAGAACCTAAGGTGGGGGCTGAGGAGGGGTTTTAAGGGCAACAGCTGTTAGGTGTAAGGTGTAAGAAAGTGGTTCAATTTTTTAATGACCGGTTGGGCAGAATAGTGCATACGGCTGGCTATCAGTCCAGATATAGGGGTTATGTGTTTTTGTCTGCCAAGAGCATTTCCTCCTGCTGAAAAAGGCTCCCCACCCCCCATTTAAGCAATCCTATCCTATATAATCTATCTATACTAATAAAAGGGTAATAAGCTAATTAGACCGGGTTGACTGGCCATCTTCCAAATGTTCGACTTCCTTCCAGACAAAGCCATGGTGGTGGGAGGCCAAAGCAGAGGCAGTTAGGCATGTTGAGGCCAGCAGGGGAGGGCAGTTAGAGGTGAGATCATGCTGTTGGGGAGGGCTGTTGGGGGTGAGATCAGGCCGGCAGGGGAGGGCAATTAGGGGTGATCAGGCAGGCATGCAGAGAGATTAGGGTGATCAGGCAGGCAGGCAGAGAGGTTAGGGGTGATCAGGCAGGCAGGCAGGCAGGCAGGTGAGCGGTTACGAGCCAGCAGTCCCAGATTATGAGAAGGATGACTGACTGCCTTTAGGATCGTGCCTAAACTGGCAGTTGGACATCCCCCAATGGGTCCCTGATTGGAGAAAGTGCAGGCTGGGCTGAGGGAACCCCCCTTCCTGTACAGAAATTTTGTGCACTGGGCCACTAGTTAAAGTTATAAAAAAGGATATCTATTTTATTTTTCAAGTTAGCAGAGTTGAAAAAATTGTTATATTGCAGGCAGTCCTTTACTAATAGATAGAAATTAAAACCTGCCTTTTGCTTTATAACTGTTCTTTATTTGTACATAGAGGGTGGGGAAAAAGTAGGTTTACAGTTATTTGTATGAAAAAAATAATGCAATCATTAATAAATAATAATACAAGATCAAGGTGTCAGACAAGAAAAATTTGGTTCATAGTAAGGGCTATCTTCCTAGCTTGCAGGTATCTGTATTCTTTCTTATCCTCATGTGGCAGAAAGGGAGCTGTGGTGTCTCTTCTTGTTTTTATAGGGGCATGAATCTCATCATGGAGCTCCATCCTGATGACTTCATCTAAATGTAATTATCTCTCAAAGATTTCACCTCCTTATGCCATCACATAGGGGTTATGGCTTCAACATTTGCATTTGGTGGGGCGGGGCATAGACATTCAGGTCATAACAGTGCATAAGTTAAGAAATAGGGATGATTAAATAAAAAATACATTTTCCTAATCAAAATATAAAAACAGAGTGGCATAAAAGGCTAGATGCAACACTCAGAGAATTAGAGGTTGATAATTTGTGGAAAATAGAAAATTTAAGAAAAGGGCACATAAAAAATTTTTCACCAAATAACTAGTGACTACACATTTTCTCGAGCATATGTGGACCATTTATAAAATCAGACAATATAAGCCATAAAGCAAATCTTAAAAAATTTAACATAATTGTTATAAAAATTCTATTTTCTCATCATGATTCAATTGGCATAAATAAATAATTATATATTTTTAAAATTTATACATCTGTTAATTTTTAAACACAGTTTTAAATAAGCTACATATCAAAAAAATATACTGAATATTTGCAAATAATTAGAACTGAATGAAAACAACTTATCAAAACTATGAAATAAAATCCAAATAGTAAAATTTTGAAGGCAAATTAGTTTTTTAACCTCTCTATAATGAAAAAAAAAATACAGCCTCAATATTTCTCTGCTAAACATGGGACTCTAAGTTTAGAATATATACATATTGAAATAATACAATGGAAGATCAATAAAAACCAAACTGGTTCTTTGAAGAAACTTATAAAATAAATAAATCTCTGTAAAGCTGGAAAAAAAAAGAAAACGGTCCCTCAAATGGCAATCTATTAAGCAAGATACTAATGTGATTTTACAAAAGTGTAGTGTTATTCTCTTTATATTTTTTTGTTTGAGAATTATATTCATTTTTATAAAAAATGATATTTCTATTAACATGATTTTTGCAGCTTATGAACAACCTACAAATAAATCATGTCAAAGTTGTTTGGGTCAAGCAATTTATACTTTGCAAACAGTAAGCAATATGTATCATTATATTTAGAAATACTTCATATATACTGTAATTGCTTTATTTCACACTTTGCAAATCATTGATATTTTTTGAAAATGACTTCAGTTTTGAGAACTAAATACATTATGGGTTCCAGATGGACTCCACTCACTTGTTTTTAAAGAAATATGCTAGTGTTTCATGAGAGAGTATAAAGTGGAGACTGAAAACCTCCAGCGTCAGGGAACAGCAAGGGGAAAGCATAGCAGCAAGAGAACTTGTTTGCCCTCTCATTCTCCTCTGTTAGGCAGCCCACATTAGCTCAGACAGAACATTTATTACTTACATATAACATCTCTGAATTCCATTGTCCTTATTTGAAAATAGGGATAACTTCTGCTTAATATAACTTATAGTGAAGTTTCTAAGGTCAAATAAGAGAATTATTTAGGTACTGCTCAGATTTAAGATTATTTTTTAAAAATATTATCTTTTGATCTCTAGTTTGATTTTTTTCTATTTTTATTTTGTAATTTGTTTTTTATTGATTTCAGAGAGGAATGAAGAAGAGTGAGAGCGATAGAAACATCAATGATGAGAATCAATGATTGGCTGCCTCCTGCACACCCCCTACTGGGGATTGAGCCCCCAACCTGGGCATATGCCTTGACTGGAATCGAACCAGGATCCTTCAGCACGCAGGCCAACACTATCCACAGAGCCAAACCGGCTAGGGCTCTAGTTCAGTTTTAATATGGAGTTGATTATATCGATATTTTCATAAATAGTGGAATAGAATCATTACTCCCATTAGATTGCAGTCTCCTCTCCCTGTGCCTATTTACTCAATAGGAATATTTGAATTTATAACGAATTATCAATCACAATGTTCTCGCTGAATTTCATCAGTAACTTCCTAACTGCTTCTACCCTGGTCCTTCCACAATTTTTATTTTTCAAATACAGAACCTTAAAAGATCCTGTTCATGCTGCTCCTCTGCTCAAAACCCTCCAGTGGTTTCTCAGCTCCCAGAGTAAAAACTAAAATCCTTATGATGAAAGAAGGCCCTACATGATCTTCCCTACCACCTATCTCATTACCATTCTCTCCACACCACCCCACCCCCAGCCTCTCCACTCTTGCTTCAGCAGCCTTTGCACTTGCTGTTCTTTCTTCCAGGAATGTTCTTTACTAGAAAAGTAATGGTATGTTCTCTTCCTTTTTTTGATACTTTACGGAAAGACACATCAGGTTGGCCTACCTTTTAAAATGCATTTTCTATTATAGGCTTGTACTTAATTTTGAACCTAATTATTTTGAGATCTATGCTTTGTATAATCACAGCTATTCTCAGATTTTGGTAAATGATTCTCAAGTCTAAGTCTCAGTGTAACACTTGTCTTTTTCACTTAGCTAATAAATCTGTCCAAGTCTCAATTGTAAAGTGGAAGACATGCCATTCTTCCAGAAGAAAGCCACCCCAAACTATGCTGCTGCTTCTCTGCCTTCTTCCAACCCCTGACCTGACTCGGAAAAAATATTGAATTTTAAAATTTTTCAATGTACACTACTCTGCCTTTCAGGTGTGCATGGTAACCAAAATATACAGGTGTGATTCAAAGTTCAAGTCTTATGAGAATTGATTTGACAAAATATTCAAGGTCAATAGAGGCAGGATACGTATTTCATGTCTTGTAGCCAATGACTAAATATAGAATGGATTACTTTCTTAGCAGCTTCTTCTTGGAAACTAAGAGTTGTTGTAGAAAGCTTAAATAAGACCAAAAATGTATAGTGAAGAGAACTACTTTATACAGACTTGTGAAAGTTCTAAGTGAACTTGGAACAATATTAGTAAAAAAAGAGTACCATTCTAGTGACAGAGATCTGGGAAAGGGTATGTATGTGTGGGGGGCCCAGGGTACATTAAAAATCTCTGTACACCTACCTCGATATTGTAAACTTAAATCTCCATACACCTATCTCAGTATTGAAAAGTTAAATCTCTGTACACCTATCTCAATATTATAAACTTAACTTAAAACTGCTGTAAAAGAATAAGCATTGGAAAAAAAAACAATAAGCACTGGTAAATTAGAAGAAATATAAATATTAACCAACTTATAGGTGAGAAGAATGACTTTCTGAGCTATATGTTCACAGAAAAAAAATCCCCTCAATCCTCCCCCAAAATATTATCACTACAAACACCAAAGTTCAATATGCTAAAAGTTAAACGAAGGAAAAAATAGACAAGTAAAACAAAATATTAAACTTCATAAAAAGAAACATTTGAATTATATATGGTTAATTCAAATTGAAAATAATTCCACATGAAAAATGATTAAACAGGTAATTAACAAAGGAGAAAATGTAACTTGTCTACACACAAAATAACGGTCAAGGAAATAATTAAAGAAATATAAATAAAACAATCTTTTCTGTCTGCCAAAGTAACAAATAAGTCTCATTTTAAATTATTATTCTTGATTAAACTGTTGCATATTTTGCAAAGATATTGAAAGTTGGAAAGAGAACAATGGAAATGCTTCCAATTTCATTACTATTGAGATTTCTGTTTTATAATAGACTATTTTCTAATAACTAATTGTAGCTTCAGCATATTTACTCATTTCCTTGTGCAAATAAATAATCGAGGTCATTGAGAAATATACTATGATTACTGAAAAAAGAAAATCATTTACTAATACAATCTTTTATATTTAATGTGGTAGTTTCTCCTTTAAATTTACATTTCTGGGCCTGGCCAGGTGCTCAGTTGGTTGGAGCATCATCCCGTACACTAAAAGTTTAGTGGATTTGATTCCCATTCAGGGCCCATACCTATGCTGTGGGTTTGCTCAACAGACAGGGTGCCTACAGGAGGCACCCCACGCATGTTCCTCTCTCACATCAATGTTTCTCTCTCTCCCTTTCTCTCTCTCTAAAATAATTTTAAAAACACACACACATATCCTCAGGTGAAGATAAAATAAAAATTCACATTTCTGTATTCAGGGTTTCCCTATGAATATTTAACAATGCCATTGAAGTCATTAGCTTAGAGATTTTCTAAAAAGTGTCCCTCTCACTAAACTTGCCAATATTTATAAGGCTTAAAACTGCTTAAGTGGCTTGAAGCATGTTAATTTATGGCTGATGTTGGTCTGCTGAACTTGAACTCAAATTACACTACTTTCAGGAAGATAATTACAAAGAAAATTACTTAATGATCTCACAGCATATTACAATAATTTCATCTGCATATACTACCTATCACACTATAACATGACTCCATGACAAATTCCTTTTTCAAATAATAGTGTAGGGATTTTTAATGTATTTATATTCAGATGATATGAAATACTTTATAAGCATGAAATTTTATCTTTGGGTACAAAGTGTAGATATTTCACAGATTAGAAGTTTGCCATGAAAGGGTTTCTATATCATTATTTTTCTCAAACTTTTGGGATTGGGGAGTACTTCACCTAAGTAGATGTTAAATGTTCCAAAAAAATAGTTATGTTTTATGAGACAACATTTTTTCACAGCACTGCTCTTCCTCACCCTGAAAGATACTTAGTAGGAAAAATATCTATTTCACTGCTCAAGGAAATAACATAACCATAAATACAAGTTTTCCTTGGTAGTTTAATATAATAACTACACATCTGAATAATTTTTCTGAGGTTTCTTCAGAGTGATAAAATTTGCAGAGTAAATAGTTTACCTGGGAGGTTAGGTATCTTTTATAATGATATGTTCTATACAGAGGTGTTTTAAGTTGTTGCTGTATACATAAAGTTAAAATGTTTCATTTATTTTTAGAGGTAATTTTAATTTATATTTTGGAAGCAAATGTTTTATCTTTGCACAGTTCAATGTCTTGACATTGTAATTAAACTGCAAAATTGTTCAAGAATTGGAAATATAGCTTGGAAAAATTATAATGAAAATTACAGTTAAGGTATGGTCTTCTTTAAACACCTTAATAGTTCTTTATAAATATTTTATGGTGCTTTAATTTTAGTAAAGAATTAATGTTAAAGCAGAAATATAGTATATTTAATCAGAGGTCATTCATATAAATAGTATTTTAATACAATGAAGTGGTTTCAATTTTGTTCTGTACATTCAAGAATATATTTTCCTTTTGTAAGAGTTAGGGAAGAAAATATTTTCCTCAAATCTGATTTCATAATCTTAACTAGCTAGCCTCTCACCAGAATCATTAGGAATGAATTGGCTATAGTCTCAGCAATTCTCTCTCTTGCCTGACTCTCAACCATGGCCTTTCTTTAAATATAATTTATTTAATTTTTAGATATTACAGTTTATTTGAATCCATCTTAAAATTTTTGCCTGAAAGAAACTATTTCCCTAATATAGAATTCAGTGCAAAACTTCTTTTTGCATAATTTAGCAAAAAAGCTAATAATAATTTATATATACATAGATGCATTCATATATTCATTATTTAATTTATATTTATTGTGAATATGTTTTAAATAAGAACTATGAGTAAAAAATTATAAAATATATACTATGCATAATATAAAATAGGCTTCAAATATTTATATGTCTAAAAACTAAGATTAAGACAATTCTCTTGCACAGTCAGTCATCAAAGAATAGCCTCAGTTGAGTGAAATTTTAGAACTATTTTAAATCTAATTTAATTTTTCTATTGTGCCAATTACTTAACAGCTCTCAAAAGCATACATAAATGGCCAAATTGAGGATAGTCCTAAGTATCTGAAAACTCTATCATGTAACTGAAGACCAAATCAATAGAATACTAGTAAATATAATTCCTAAGACAACAGAAAATATATTTCCATTAATATCACAGAAATAAATACCTAATTCAATACTAAAATGTTAATAACTGGCTTGAAGACATCTAAATATATGGAGAAGAGTTTGTTCAAAAACAGCATTCTCAACAGGAGCTTTAACAGAAAATAAAAGTGTTCTTAAACAACTGCCATGAAAAATAAAAGTCATAGGTTATCCTGAGTTTACCTAGTGGAAGATGCTGTGGACAGATACAAAAAATGATAGGACTTGGGAAAGCACAAGATGTTCTTCTCAAAGAAGTTTGCATTTCCCACAGCTTAACTGACTGGAGAATCCCCATGTTTTACTCATGTTTCAGAGACATACACCTCAAGATAAGTCAAAGGACCTTTCTTCCAGCTTGGTATCAATTGATCAGAAAATTTATGTAAGACAGAAAAATGGATGCTTAAAAAGTTAAATATGAAAATTTGATAGTTAATTTAAAGATTTAAAGATTTTAAGTTCAGGCACATGCTAACTCTCACAAGCATGGATTTGTGGTGTCTACTGAAAAGGAAAATATGTAAAGTGAGAGAGAGTCTGATAGGCTACTCAACAGCTTCTTAGTGAAGCATCCCTTTGTTAGACTTTGGGCGGGGAAGACATTATGGTGGACCAAGGATAGAAAAGGCAGAAAAGGGTTATTCATTCTAAACAAATTCACAAGACAATGGCAATTCTTAGTAAGAAACATAGCTGGTAATTCACTAGTGGAATACTCAAATCCTTACCTTTGCTTACCGAACCTTAAGAGTCTGAAATGGAAACCAATGTATGGTTAAAATATCATTCGGTGATCATGAAATTACATAAAAAGTGTTAGGTTGTTTTAATATATAACATGTGGAAGCAATCATCCTTATTATATACAGCTTCCAGACAATTCTTACATTTGTTCCCACTATTTCCATGAAAAAGACTTTTTTTTCTGCTCACATACACTTTTTCCAGACAAGTTACAATAAACTTGATATAACTGTTTTATTCATACTGTCTGACATTAATCACTTTATAGAAAAACCTTTCCCAAGTCTCCATCAGCACATTCAAACTAATTGATTTATTTAAGTTAAAATCCCTAAGATTTAGTCCAAAAGGATTAGTTTTAGCCCAGTTGGTGGTGTTTGTTCTTTAACAACATAATTCTGTTTATATATTAAGAGTGGAAATTCTCAAGTATGGGATGTATTGCAGTAAGAGATTTTTAAGCCTTACATAATATCTGAATATTAAAAGAAATATTTATATGTGCCTTTAAATAGTCATGCTGGTCCTTCAAAGTACAGAGTTCATCAGAGGGTATCAATTCATTTTACTGTGTTAGCCATCAAAAGTGCAATGTAAATAGGATACCAGCTTTCCTTTATCTCAAGAATATCACAATATAGAGAAAAAAACTAACAATATGCTAAAGTATTATAGCCTGTCACTTGAGAATATTGGCTTCCATCTGGGGATTTCCGATTCTTAGTCCATGATGATAGTAATAGATCTGATTGATCTCTGAAAAAATATACATATGTTATGAAGGGTCTTGAATATCATAAATATCATGGTTATAGAATGGTTGCACTGGAACATAATGTGATAAAATGTGTTTTGAGAATGACAACTCAGTCAGTTCTGAACATGGACTTGAGAGAGGCAGGCAGAAAAGTAAGGCAGTTTGAGCCATAATCCATCAATGAGATCACAAAGTCTTAAAATATCAAGTAGAGCCTTAGCATGATGCCAAATATTTTTCAGTGCCACAAACTGTTGGGAATACAGAAATAAACACTACTGTTCCCAGAGTTCTCAATCCGGAATTCTCAATCCAGTCAAGAGAACAGGTATTCTTAAAAAAACAATCTTTTCTGTGATGAATGCTGATAAGAAGATGGTAGGTGTAAAAGTACATCTGGGAAATTTTCCTAGTCTTGAAATATCAGGGAAAGATGCCTTTAAAAGTGCCTCAGAGAGAAGGTAGGGAAGGGTGGGGGTAAGGGAGAGATATTAACCAAGAGAGTTGTATGCATGCATATAAGCATAACCAATGAATGCAGACAACAGAGGGTGAGGGTGAGGGCAGGATTGGGGGGTGGGGGGAAAATGGGGGGGGTAACTACACATTTGTAACACCTTAATCAATAAAAATAAATAAAATAAAGTGCCTCTGAAAGCTCAGTGCTATAGACTGAATGTTTGTGTCTCCTTCTAACCCCTCCACAAATTCATATGTTGAAATCATAATCCCTGAAGTGAATGAACGTATTTGAGATGAGGCCTTTGGGAGGTAACCAGTTCATGAAGGTGGAGCCCCCTTGATGAGCTTAGTGCTTTTATAAGGAGGACACTGAAAACATTCCTCCTTCTCTGCTCTCCGCCAGGAGGATACAATGAAAAAACAGTCACCTGCAAACCACCTCATCACACACCCCATCTATCAGTTCCGTAACCTGGGACTTCCAAGCCTCTAGAACAGTAAGAAATATGGGTTTGTTGTTTGAGCTACCTAATCTAGGATAATTGGTTATATAATAACCAAACTGACTAAAACACTTCGCCCTGGAGACACATCAAGAGTTAATTATATAAAGGAGAAGGGCAGGGGAGAGTTTGAAGAATATTCTAAGCAGAAAGACCCTGAGGTAAAGGCCCTGAGGGGCTGGATAAATATCATAACCAGTTTTCTGGAATTTTCTATGATATCCAAACGTCTCTAATAAGCAAAATAATTGAAAAGACAGTTGAGCAGAGCAAAAATTAGCAGAATTATCTTGCTAAGCATGTTTTCTTTTCTGTACAAATTATGAAGTTGTTGGAATTTATGAAGTTGTTGGAATAAAAATAATTTGTATAAATGAGTTTATTTATTTCTTTGAAGTCTGTTAACAAGTTGAGTGACACATGGCCTCACATCAGAGCATGAACTCCAATGTAGAAATTATGGAAAAACAGAAATTAGTTCTGAGGCATATGGCATTATGACAAGAAATGAGGCCAGCCAATAACAAAGATCAGGTAGTAAGGGAAAGGGCTATTTAGCATGGGAAGTGGAAGGGTGACGGAAAAAGGTAAATATTTTAATCAAATCTAATACTTTGTTATTGATTTATCTCTGCCAGACATACCTTGCAGAATGTTTATGATGCATTTGACCTTGGGATATTTGGCCAAAGCTATTGGATGCGTCAAGGTAAAAGCTCAGACAAAATAAGTTTGTAAAGTTTAAGCAATAGCCAAGACAAGGATTCAACTGCATGACAATTGTGCGTTTCATCTTTTCCAGTTTTTTCTTGTTTGTTGCAAAGTCAATACTGGTCAGACTTTTTGTCCTTTTATGTGTTAGTCAATTAGTTATCCTTGAAACTTCAAATTACCAAAGCTATGTTCCTAATTTCAAATGAGGGTTCTGTTAGTTAAAGATTTCAATGTCATTTACTGCCATTAAGACTGTACCTACTTATAGTTGGAAACTTTTACACAATATCAAGTCCATAAAGCTTTTTAAGGTAAACTCCCAACTGGAGCAGTTGGTATTTTCTTATTTGCTTCATCAAGTTAGGACAATTGTCAAACGGAACTTGACAAGCTTTAAAAGTGTCTTGTTTAATATGTGCAATCGGCTTCAGTTCAGGCTGAGATATCACAGATTTCCAGATGTCTCAAATAATGTTCTGGTAAATATTTAATGTAACTACAGTAGGTCTTATTGAGTTGTGTGTCAATCAACAATGTCACATACACAGACAAAATGGAATTTACAGACATAATAAAATAAAATTAGAATAACTCCTAATGAATACACATCTGATCATTTTCCTTTAGTGCTAAAAATGATGAAAAGGAAAGAAATATAAGCTATAGGCCTTGGTTCTTGTACATTTGGTCTTTAGTATTCAAATCCACAGAGTGTTGTTAGCACCTGAAGGACCTCAATTCTCAGATCCCAGTCTTTTTTGTTTTAAAACTAAGACCCATAAATATAATAAAAGTTTCAGTGTTAAATCAGTGCAAGAGCAAGAACTAGAGTCAACTTTTAATTCACTGCAACCACTTTTCTGAAACCTCTCACTATGTTCATCAAATATTTGTAGTTGTCAAGTGAAATAGACAAATTTGTTCCATATTTTACTTCACTTCTTGGTGGTGTTAACCTTGTCATTTAACCTCCTTTATGCATCTCTCCTCTCCTGGCTTCCGCATATCCATTCTGTCTCAGCTCAGCTCCTGCTGACTGGCACCTCCTTCATAAATTCTGTTTCCATAAGGTCATTGATTCCTAATCAAACCCTCCAAAATGTAGGGCTCTTGTATAATTTATCACTCAAATTGGAACAACTTTTACAGTAAGAAAGGGCTGTTATTAATAGTTCTATAAGGGTAACAGAGATAACCTGAGACTTTTCTGGATGCATGGTCATCCCAACCATATGAAATAATAGAATGCAAAACTAATTTCAATTCTCCCCTTCTTCCTGTATCCAAGCCCTTGACCCTGTCATTGTGTGGTTGTAACCCTCTCTCACTCTGGGATTTGGCCAAAAGAATGAGAAGGAGATTATGTTGTTCCAGTTCAAGCCTGGTGGTCAAGAGAAAGTGCACACTTCTGTTGGTTCTCTTGCACAGTTGGGCTGGCTTGTCTGTGTGCCTGAGCCTCTCTGAGAGAACACACCCAGCCTCCCCTGTGGGAAGGATGCGAGAAGCATGCAGAGCATGAGACATGTGGAAGATTTTGAAAGCATGCCAGCTGACACCACCAGAAGCTGAGCTCTTCGGCTGACTTTGCCTGAAAACAGATGTATGGAAGCCCAGCTGAGACCAGATGATTATCCCAGACAAGCCCAATTTTTACTGCTAACCCATAAAATTATGAGTTGAATAAATAATTCTTATATTAAGCTAAAAATATTTGAGGTGGTTTATTATGCAACATTATTGTGGCTTTAGAAAACTCATACACTAGCTCCAATCTCTCTTCTGAGATCCAGATTCATTTACTAAATATCTTTACCTGAATCACCCACAGATATTCCAAGTTCAAGGGAGACAAAATAAAGTTATGAAATTTTCCACAAATGTATTCCTTTACCTAGATTCCTTCATCTCAGAAATCCAGTTTTCCAAGTTAAAATTCTGGGACCATATTAAATTCTCACTCTTTCCCAATTTTAATAGGAGAGCTATTCCTATTGAATCTATCCTTATATATATTTATAAATCATTGTTTTCTTCTGTCATCGATCACTGGGCCTTGAATGGACTTTCTCAATCAGGGCTCTTGAAAAAAAATCCTAGTGTTCTAGTGTATCCACTGAATGTAATACATTTAATATATCCTATACATCCAGAATTGGAGAACTAAAAAAGTGTTCACTCAAATAATTTTTCTAGGGTTTAATTCCCATGAAGAATCCAGATTTAAGAAGGGCTTCCTCATTTTTTAGGGCACTCTTGTAATGATCTACACGATTGTTCTACCTCAATAAGCTTCACTTTCTTCTAATTGATCCTCCCTAATTTATGATGAGATCTAGCTTTTGTCATTGTTTTTCATCTGTAACTGAATTTTATACAAGAAAAATGTTAGATCCTCTCTGACAAGGATGCTAATTAAATTAAAACAATGGTATATGTAATATATTATTAATACTTTTATATTGCTTACCTGGCTATGTATCCATAACAATAGTTAAGTATGAAAACTTGCTGCTGTCACTGTATTTATCTCTCTCTGATTGACTGGCTAAGCATTCGATATTCTTTGAAGAGAGTTGAAAATACATAAAATAGCCATGCCATGAGCTAGATTGCCCAATGGATTTGGCCCCCCTCATACATTTACATCAAAGCACATGGTGCAGAATGACAATTCTTGACCTGAGAGGTTGGTGTTGTCTTTCAAGGTGTTGCATCCTCTCAATTAGAATGCTTTTGCATATATTACAATGCCTTTCCAAGATGAGAACTGTGAGCTCTACTGATATTTGTGAAGCAATAAAATTTCCTAAAAACTGCAGTAACTTGCCAAGTAACTCTGGAATTTAATCAGGCCATCAATCAGCAAGGTTAGGTCATACAGGCTAATATTTCTTTGGAGCTTAGATACAGTTGAATGATTTTTGGTTTAACTAGAGGCAAAATGTTAGTTCCTCATGACATTTAACAGTTCCTAGAGTCATTATTTTGACAGCATCTATTTGACCTGAGAAACTTCTTGCCTACAGAAATAGGCTTAGGGCAAAATTTGCTTATATAAATCCTCAAGAATAAAAATGACCTGAAAGGTCAATTATAATCATCTATTAAAAACAAATATGGGCTTCTGAGTAAGATGATGACCTGGACCTAGGCTTCTAACTTCCTCTATCCAGTTATAAGAATGACCAGGAAAAGATGAAAACAAGGAACATGCTCTAGGCCTGAAAATTAGAAAACGTGTCATTAAATGCCAATGATTTTAAGGAATGTCTGCTAAATATACTGCACACTCAATTGGTTGTAAGAATGCACAGAAGTCTTATTTGCAGTTTCCCTTCCATAAAAGAACAGCAGCACTAAGAATTGTTCAGAAAAAAGAGCCTGGAAACCCCACTAATACCTCCTTAGAGAAGGGAGGGGAATTTATGAGATGAGTTGTCACAATACACAAGGGTCATAGCAACAAGGGGTGCTTTTCTGGAACACATATCTAAAATATAGGCAGAATACCCAGGGGGAGATCCTTCTGGATTTGAATGGGTCATAAAACCTCAGAAGCAGGCCTTCTTTTCGGGTAAAAGACGGAAAGTATCAGAGGGTTCGGGAAGCCTTGGGGCTCCTTTTTGAAGGGCATATAAAATAAGTGGGAAGTCAGCACACTCAGGCTGCTTTCCAATTGCACTATTTCTTCTTCATCTTGTTTTTTTACTTAAACCATAAGATCTTTGAAATGACGCTAAGATTCAGAAGAAGGGGACAATTTCAAAGAATCAGAGAAAATAGCTCTCTTTGAAGTCTATTCACTAACAAAAGAAGGTGAGAAAAATTAGAAAAGTGATGAATCATATTTCCAAAAGGTTCAAGGTAACTCAGCATCAAACAACTTGGCATGTATGAAGTTACAGTAAAAGTGAGGTAGGAAAAATATGAGATGGGGAGAGGGGTTATAAAGATGGAACCCCACTCAGAGGAGGCATTTGAAACTATAAATAATTTTGGTATATGTTGAATATGAATTTTGTTAACTTGAAAGTGCAAGTTATATGTGTGTCCAAATGTTCTGTGCTAATTCAACAAGTACCACTGTGGCTCACCCATCCAGAAGTTTGTTATAAAAGGAAGGCCATGGGCAGCTCCTCGGTTTGGCCAGGTAAGCAGAGTGTCTCAGGTCCTGAACATGCGCCAGCAGCCAGCTAAAGTCTCGGGGACCGGCTGCACCAAGAGCATCCCTTCCAAGCTGTCTCACTCTCAAATCCCAGGTTGAAAGAAAAATGTACACATGAACTATTGTGTTCTGTCAAATCTGTTGAATATGAATACATGACCTAAATATGTTGTGTAAGTGGGGACAATATTTGCCTGCCATGCAATAACTCCAATTGGAATGAAATCTTGATCTCTGGTAGAACAGCAGGACTGCATATAATGACAGCCTAAGGAAGTGAAATCAGCTATTTTATACGGGTGCAATTAGAGCTCTTTGGGCCCAACACTGGCTGTGGCAGATGGCAGACATGGCTATGAATTGGGAACCTGGAGAAAGAAGAGGGGAGAGGATGCTGATTCCCAGCTTTCCGGGGGAATTGGAAGAGTAATCCCAACTTCGGAAACATATGTGGTGTTCAAATGTTTACAGACAATTAAAAGAATAATAAATACAGCTCCCTTTCAAGTAGCAATAAAAACATGATTATCAAAGTAAAATCTGCTGGGGAGCTATAAACATAAATAAGTTATTTTATAAATGTTAATTAGTAAAACAAAATTTTATTTATTTTTTAACTTTGCCCCTGAGAGAGGATAAAGAGATGAATTAGATGAGGTTGTTATAAATATATTATAGATTTGGGAAATCAAATATATGTCAAGAGTAATGCAGAAAGAGAGAACAAAAAGATGAATCCAGAAAATGAATTATTAAAATAATATGAATAAAAATGCCTTGAATTAAATACAAAGTTTAGATTCAATATTTTTATTCAAAAATGAGAAAATTGTGTTATCAACCATGAATGAAGAAATATTATGGATCCATGCTTGAAGAAAAAGAAAGAAAAAAAACTCAAGAAGAGGAAAATATTGGTATAAAAATGCCAGTGTTAAATATCACCAACTAACCATAAAGTTATTTAAACATCTGAATAAATCTTTACAATAAAGATAAAAAAGAAAAAGGAAGTTTAATTCAAACCAAAATATAATATTGCATTTATTGGAAATAAAATAGTTATATTCCTTTGTTACATTCAGAATAAAGTAAATTGAATAGTGAAATTTTAAAAATACTGAACCAACCCAGATGGGTGTGGCTCAGTGGTTGAGCATTGAACCAGGAACCAAGAGGCTACTGGTTCAGTTCCCCGTCAGGGCATATGCCCGGATTACAGACTCAATCCATAGTAGGGGGCATGCAGGAGGCAGCCAATCAATGATTCAAATCATTGATGTTTCTATCTCTCCCTCTCCCTTCCTCTTTGAAATTGATAAAAATATATTTAAAAAAATAAAAATACTGAAACATAAAAGAAAAAAAATAAATGACGAGGTTAAAGCCATTTATTTATATTAGGACAAAAAAAGAACAATAATAATGATTATATATTAGATAATACTATATAAACTTTTGG
This sequence comes from Myotis lucifugus, assembly GCF_000147115.1. NCBI lineage: Eukaryota > Metazoa > Chordata > Mammalia > Chiroptera > Vespertilionidae > Myotis > Myotis lucifugus. Next base: position 14,906,825 of record NW_005871051.1, on the reverse strand, counting down.
AAATATTTAATATCAAACAGAATAACAGCTACAAAAATCATAAGGAAAGATATTTATCAAACAAATAAAACATAAAAATTTATTTGATAGTAAGGCTAGGAGATTTTTTTATCCTATATCATAAAGAAGTAATATGCAAATTAACCCTCACGCCCTCACAAGATGGCTGCCTATGACCAGGCTGGCAGGTGGGTTAGTGAGGAACAACCAGGCTGCATGGGGTGACCAGGCCGACGAGGGGTTATTGAGGGACGACCAAACAACTGAACAGCTGGCTGCATGGGGTGACCAGGCCATGGGGGGGCAGTTACGGGGGACCAGGCTGGCAGATGGGGGCAGTTGGGGGCAACCAGGCCGGCAGGGGAGCGAAAGAGGTGACCAGGCTGGCAGGGGGGCAGTTAGGGGCAATTAGGCTGGCAGGGGGGGCAGTGAGGGGAAACTAGGCCAGCAAGGGGGGCAGTTGGGGGCAACCAGGCCAGCAGGGGGGGCAGTTAGGGCTGACCAAGCCAGCAGAGGGGGACAGTTGAGGGCGACCAGGTAGGCAGGCAGGTGAGTGATTAGGAGCCAGCGGTCCAGGATTGTGAGAGGGATCGGGCCTAAACCAGCAGTCAGACATCCCCCAAGGGGTCCCAGATTGGAGAGGGTGTAGGCTGTGCTAAGGGGACCCCCATGCACGAATTTCTTGCACTGGGCCTCTAGTATAACATAATATAAAATGATTATATTTAACAAGTAAAAGGTTCTTAGAAATAAATAAAACTTTAAAAATAGAATATGTTAAGTGAGCTATTCACAAAGGAGAAATGCAAATAGCTAATATATAAGAAAAGATCAGCTTAACTATCAATTGTAGCTTTAAATGTCAGTGTCATACTCATCACACATCCAAGATTTCAAAAAAATACACACACAACAACACTAAACCTCAGAGTTGGCAAGAATGGGCATTCTTATATGAAAGGGGGCATGATCTGGTACAAAATTAAAGTAGAATATTAGATATATTTTTATTTTAGTTTTTAGTTCTTATTATAGAGATTAAACTGAATATCTATTTTGGGGATATAGTATACAAATATTCATTTCTTCACTGATTAATTTTGCTAAATCTTTATAGAAGAATTAGCACTAACCCCTCACAAAAATCTTCCCAAAAACATAAGAAGAGGGAACATTTCCAGATTCACCCTGTGAAGCCAGTATTGCTCTGATTCCAAAATAAGACAAAGACATAACAACAACAACAAAAACTATGGACCTATATCCCTTATTAACATAGATGCAAATATCCTCAACAAAATACTAGAAAACATATTAAAAGCGTTATATGCCATGACCACCTAGTCTTTATGCCAGAAATGCAAACATAAATCACCATGTTGATAGAATAAAGAATTAAAATTGCATGATCATTTTAGTAGTTGCAACATTTACCAATATTCAACATCTTCTCATGATAAACACACTCAAATTGGGACTAGAAGTGAACTTCCTGAACCTGATAAAAGCATCTACAAAAACTCATGGCTATCATCATGCTTAACATTTCCCCCTTCAGAATGTCTGTCCTTGCCACATCCATTCAACATTGTTCTAGAGGTTTTAGCCAAATAATTAGATAATAAATAAATAAATAAACAAACAAACATATTTGCAGGTTCTGCACATTGCCCTGCTTCTTTTCATGGTTCCTATATTTTGCAATTGTTGAATACCTAACATTTAAAAAATATATATTATGTGGAAACTCTGGAAATCAGATTTCCTCCTCTCCAAGGTTTGTTGTTGCTGCTGTTTGTTGTTGGTTTTTTTTTTTTTTTTTTTAGTAATTGTTTTAAAGTAATTCAATAAAGTTGTTGTTCTTTGTTGTGTATGGCCAAGGAAGGCTGCTTGTTTAGCTCAGTGGTCAACTTAAAATCAGACGGTAAGGATTAAATGCCTTGACCCAGTAAATCTTCAGGTCTGTGGCAAGTGGCTCTGTGTGCATAATGGGGCACATTTTCAATACCCTGGAAGCTTACAACTCTGCCTCAGCCTTTACTCTCTACTTGCAGGATTTCTCAAGGTCAGCAAAAGGTGAGAGATTAGACTCCCTCAGTTCTTTCTTGGCTATTCACACAGCTCCCCAAATGCATCTGACTTAGTATTTTAAAATCCCCTAGGGACATTTATTTTTTAAGCTTTTCTGTTTAAGAAGTTTGGCCAACCTTTCGTTTGCTCAACTGCCATTGCTGCCTCAGGCAGTTGTAATTTTAAACACTTGTTCTTAATTGTTCGCTACAAATGTTCTAGCACATAGTGTATTTTGACAGAATAAGACCTGACATGGGTCAAATAAAAACAAGCCTTGCAAATGGGAATTTTCCAGTTTCCAGAAAGTTCAAATAGTCCCATCTCTCTGAGAATGGGGCTTTGCAGGATCTGCAAACCTGTGCTCTCTACTCCATGATACCGGTCTGCACAATGACTGTGACTGTGAGAAAGTTGGTTTATAAGGCTACTGCAGAGTTGGGAAGGGGAGCTGGGAATGAGACAACTTCACTTCTTACTCAGTTTCAGCAGTTTTCTTGAATAAATGCTCTTTGGATTGATGCAGGCTGTTGGTTAAGGTTTAGACTTCTGAAACAGTTGATTTTAGCAATACTTGCTTTTAAGGAGAGATTTTTGAAGGTCCTTATTCTGCCAGTCTGGTAGTGCTTCTCCTTATGACCAAAATTTATTCTCATTAAAATATTATTCAGAGAGGATTTTATGTTTTAGGAGTTGTATGCCAAATGAAAGACTTCCACTAGGTTTGAGTTCCTTTGGTAAAGTGATCTCAGTAATAGCAAATCATGTGTATGTATGTATGTGTACATATGTGAGTACAGTATTTATCCTATCTAATAAAAGACAAAAGGGTAATTAACTGTACCTCCGCTACACTTCCCATTGACTAATCAGCGAGATATGCAAATTAACTGCCAACAAAGATGGCGGCCAGCAGTCACACTGCTGAAGTGAGCAGGAGGCTTGCTTGCCCTAGTGATAGAGGAAGCCAAGGTTCCCCGCCTGCCGTGGCCCAGCTCTGAGCTCCGGAAGCAACAGCTCCAAAAGCAACAAAGTTTCAATTATAGAAGCTAAACAAACTCCAGATACCTGCTTTCAGCCAGCCGCGGCCTCAGAGCTGGAGCGAGCAGGACAGCAACAAAGTTTCAATTATAGAAGCCAAACAAACCCCAGAATAAAAAAGAAAAAGAAAAAAAGGAGAGGCTGGGAGCTTCAGTCGCCTGTCAGCCTGAAAACGACCCTCAGCCCCTCACTCAGACTGGCTAGGTACCCCAGTGGGGACCCCCACCCTGAAGGGGGTGTGGCCAGCCTGAAAACAGCCATCAGCCCCTCATCCAGGCTGGCCAGGCACCTCAGTGAGAACCCCCACCCTGAAGGGGGTGTGACCAGCTGCAAACAGCCATCAGCCCCTCACCCAGGCTGGCCAGGCACCCAAGCAGGACCCCCACCCTGACCCGGGACACCCTTCAGGGCAAACCAGCCAGCCCACACCCGTGCACCAGGCCTCTATCCTATATAGTAAAAGGGTAATATGCAAACTAACCCTAACAGCAGAAGGACTGGGAATGACTGGTCACTATGACACACTGACCACCAGGGGGCAGACGCTCAATGCAGGAGCTGCCCTCTGGAAGTCAGTGCGCTCCCACATGGGGGAGCTCTGTTCAGCCACAAGCCAGGCTGATGGCTGCCAGTACAGCGGTGGTGGTGGGAGCCTCTCCTGCCTCCTCAGCAGTGCTAAGGATGTCCAACTGCAGCTTAGGTCTGCTCCCCGCTGGCAAGTGGACATCCCTGAGGGCTGCCGGGCTGCCAGAGGGATGTCTGATTGCCAGCTTAGGCCCAATCCCCCAGGGAGCAGGCCTAAGCCAGCAGGTGGTCATCCCCTGAGGAGTCCCAGACTGTGAGAGGGACCCTCCCCCCGAGTGCACAAATTTTTGTGCACCGGGCCTCTAGTATATATATAAAAGCCTAAGCGACCGTTCAATTTTTCAACTTTTCGACCATTCGACTGGTAGCTATGATGCACACTGAGCACCAGGGGGCAGACACTTAACACACAGGTGTAGAAACATAAAACAGATTGATGCATCTCAGAGGAAAGGGGGGAGGGTGGGAAGAGATTAACCAAAGATCTTATATGCATACTAGAGGCCCAGTGCATGGATTTGTGTACTGGTGAGGTCCCTCAGCCTGGCTTTGGGGATTGGGTCAAACCCCGCAGTCCAACATCCCCCGAGGGGTCCTGGATTGTGAGAGGGTGCAGGCCAGGCCGAGGAACCCCACTGGTGCATGAATCTGTGCCCCGGGCCTCTAGTATCTCTATAATTGAAACGTGGAGTTCGGGGCACAGACTTCTCATGGGTCCTTATCCAACGAAGATGAAGAATAAATTATGGACAAAAAGGCTTCTTTTATAAAAAATGTGGAAGTTTATTGGAAGCATATACAAACTCCATCTGGGCAGTGGGATCCCCAAAGGGACCACCTGGGGAGGGGCCCCAAAATGGGAAAAAATGCTCTCTCTATTTCTACTTGGAAAAAAATCTAAATCTAAACATCTAAAATCTGAATATCTGTCTGGTGTCCCTTTGTCTCAGGTTTATAAAGGCTGTAGCTCTTTGTCTCTTCATGCTCCCTTCTAATTGGAACCCTTCCCCATTCCAAAAAGAATGGCCAATTAGGAGACCCTGTGCTCTCCTAATTGGCCATTCTTTTGTTTCAAAGTCCAAAATCCACATGATGCCCCCTTTTTTCTTGCCCCCTTATCTTGCAACATTTCTCTATATCCTGTGAAAATATGTTTCCCTCTTTCTGGCATCTGTTGGCATTTTTCTATCCTCTGTGAAAGTATGTTTCCTTATTCCTGGTACTCTGTGACTTTTCTTTATCCTCTGTGAATGTATGCCTTCCTCTCCCCTTCTCCTATGACATTTCTCTATCCTTCACATATCCATCTTATATGTTCAGGTTGGAGTTTCTTTTGATCTCCTTTATGGCTCTCTCTCAGTTGTCGTGGCTGGAGATCTTTTATTACCCCTTATGGCCCTCTAAGCTGCTCAGGTCAGGGCTGCTTTTATAATTGCTTTAATTGCTCAGCCAGAGATACCTCTATCCTTCACATATGCATTCCTCCCCCATGGACCCTCTTTATTCCTTAAACCTCCCTATTTTGTCTCTAGAATTCCTTTCATGATCACATCATACCTACCAAGAGTATGAGAGGAAGTGGCCGCATTCCTGGTCCAGCATCTTCAATTCTGTTTATTTTAATTAAGGAACTATTTACTGATTCTCTATAATGTTCCAATTGATCAGCTCTGTCTCAAGAACACAAAGATGAGTAAGACACAGACCCTACCATTAACACACTTACAGTATTACTCAGAATTGTTTTTTCATGCTAGGTTAATAGATCTAGAGACAATATTGGTTTTAGAGCTAACTATATCTAGGCTACCTTCTGCAGAAAAATAACAACAGTGCTACTTTTAGCAATTGGTTACTCTGAGCCTATGGCTGCTAATGTTTTACATAGATTTTTCTCATGCAGTTGTCATGAAAACCTTATGAAGTAGGTTGTTTCCATTTTACAATGAGCAACCGAGGTACTCAGAGGTTCTACAGAAAGACAGAGCCGCTCCTTTTTCATATCCACACTTGAAAAGAATCCTGACTTTAGAAAGTGCTTCTGATGTATAACCAATCCTGCCATTTGCCTGAGGAGGGCCCTTGGGCAATGTCTCCGAGTTTTCCCTGAGCTGTGAGACGATGGAAAATATTTTCCTAACACTTTTCTCTATGGTGATAATGTAATACTTTTACAATCAGACAGGAAATGTATTTAAAGAACCATGCTGTTACTTCTCAGCCCCTTCACCTAAAAGTGACTGACTATATTAAGAACAGAAGCACAACACACACCTCTTCAAAAATATAAAGTAGAATATTATTATTTAACAGGTATATCTAAACATTACCCTGGTAATAACCTACTGAGATTTTCAGATTATGAAAGCATCTACCTCTGAAACTCAGGAAGCAGCAGGACACCACAATCTTAGGGAAACAGTTCATCAATCTCTTCATTATGCTTTGAAATGTGAACTCCTAACTATGTTTGTAGCAAATAAAAATGTTCTTTTAAAACAATTAAATGATATACTTGTCAAGGAGCTTTCATACTATAGTTTTGGGTACTATAGAAATACATGAATAGGTAGCTCATACAGGAAAGAGAGATATGGGGGATTTGGGAGGGGTCCATTTATTCACAATTCATAAATCAGTGTATAAAGGTGATTTATATGTTTAACAGGATGCCGTTAGCTCTATTTTTGCCTCAGGCAGTGAACTCAGAGAAAAAATGCAGCACTGTAAAATTGTTTAAACCACTAATCCCAACTTCTTTCCAACTTCTTTTATTTCATAGAGATATTTGGGAAGATACATGCTGTTTCACATAATAAGCTCTAGTCACACAGAAGAAAGTGCAATTCTAAGCATCAGAAAAATGGACATTGTATTTACATTCAAAACCATGCTACTGTTATTGAGCAGTATAGTAAAAGGTAAAGACAAAATAATATATTATTGGCATAGGTAAAAACCAAATATATTGGTATAGGTAAAGACCAAATAACATATTATTACGTTAGTGTAGTGAGCATTTTATTGATCTATTAAAATTAACCTGGAGACTGATACACTACTAGTCTAAATAGACTAACCAATAATAAAACATGCCTTGGACACAAAGTAGGTCAATCATTATGTTTTACATTCTTCCAACACCAAAACTAAAGAAAATAAACTATTTTAAAAAGTATTTTTAGTGTTTCTGGCCAAAATGTTTTACATTTTCCTTCGAAAACATATTCTAAATAATATATATATGAAATGTGCAGAATTATTTCTTCTGTAAAAATGAAATACAAAGAGTTAATTGCTATAACTTTTAAAGAAACATGTTTTTACGGGCTATGAACAGATAGATAACATGTAATTTCACGGTAATTATATTTCTTTTTCAGTTTATAACTGTTTCCATGTTTATCTTGCTAAGAACTGGAGACATGATGTTACCAATTAATGTTTCATGGATAGTACTCTTCTAATGAAGCTTGGTGTAACCCTGACTTGAAATGGATTCTTTCCCTTCCTAGCCTATTGTATTTAAGATTACCAGTTGTATAGAAATTTTTGAGCTATCTCTAAGTACTCAAAATTCCTGTGAATGAATAAAAATAATAGTGGGTAACATTTATTGAGCATATATGTGCCAGGAAATAAATAGTATTTGTGTTTTTCATATATTATAGCATTTAGCCTTCACAATTGATCTGCAAAGTAGGTATCATCATTATTATACCCATTTCATAGATGAGAAAACTGACAGGACTAGCAAAGGTAAAGCTAGGATTCTAACAAGGGAACCTGAAACTCTAACTCCATGTGTTAGCTATTTAGGTACCGTTCCTTGCACTGGAGTATGCTTAAGGTCCCTTCTGTTTAGTGCATACATTTTGCTCTTTTAACAGTGCAAAGTTAGTGCCAATGCACACCTTCTGCATTGCTCCACTCATTCATCACATTCAGTGACTAATGAATAATTTTCAACTGCTAGTTCATCAGTCTACCAAGTAAATGCCGAGGCACAGGTTGCTTTACCTTACCAATGTTTGAGCTCCCTCTAGTGGTAAATATTCCATAACAGCAGGTCTACAGTGATTGGGTTACCCATGTTACTCCTAAAAAGTGTCTTGATACACAAATCCTACTAAGGAATCTACAAACTTATATACAAATCAGTAAACATGCATATCTCTTTTGACCCATCTAACTCCATGGCATCCCAATTATACATATACCTGCCAAATCTTCTTAATTCCCAGTTCTACCAAAATCCATTCTTCTTGTCAACATCAAAACATGGGGCTTAACAACCCCATCTTAAAGTAACCTGCAATGTCTACCTATTAACCTATATATATAAAAGCCTAAGCAACTGGCCAACTGTCTGGTAGCTATGACACACAGTGACCACCAGGGGACAGATGCTCAATGTAGGAGCAGAAACCATAGGCATGGAAACATGGAACAGACTGATGAATCTTAGAGGGATGTGGGGAGAGGGAAGGTGGAGAGATTAACCAAATATCTTATATGCATACTAGAGGCCCGGTGCATGTTTTCATGTACCGGTGGGTCCCTCTGCCTGGCTTGTGCGAATTGGGCCGAAACTGGCTCTCCAACATCCCTCGAGGGGCCCCAGATTGTGAGAGAGTGCAGGCCAGGCCCCGGGACCTCACTGGTGCACGAATCCATGCACTGGGCCTCTAGTATAGTTTATAATATGATATCTTCATAATTATATCCCTTATGTATCCCATGCTTTTCAAATACAAATTTTACTTGATCATTGTAAATTGCCTTTAAACATACAACTAAGTTATATTTTCTACATTCTTTTAAACAGTTTACATCTATAATTGTGAAATGAGACTACAGTAGAGCTGTGGTTGGTGTATTACATTTGTTGAGTTTGGAACTAAAATTTCTTTTCATTTTCATTTTCCAACAAACATTCAGTAAACCTAAAAATTGCCCTGGCCGGTGTGACTCAGTTGGTTGAGCATTGTTCCATGAACTGAGAGGTCATAAGTTCAATTCCCAGTCACAGTACATACCCGCATTGCAGGCTCAATCCCCAGTAGGGTGTGTGCGGGAGGCAGACAATCCATGTTTCTTTCTCCCATCTTCCTTCCTCTCTCTCTCTCTCAGATCAATAAAAAACATATTTTTAAAAATAAATTAACTGATTTTTTAAAAATAAGATTTTCAAAACTCAGTCATAAACCTGCTCAAGATGGGAATGCAAGTAGAAGTTCAAAAACTCAGTTTTTCCCAATGTTTATCTGTTCAGGGTTTATGCTTCATCTTGATTCATTATTGGGAATGTTTGTTTTTATAGAAATGTATTATTTTATAAAAAATTGCAACATATATATTTTTTAGTATCTGCATATATGGCTTTAACTCATTTCAAATTTCTAAGGTTTATATTTATGCTGCTCACTTTTATTTCTCGAGAAATTTTTGAGGTATCTACTTATTTTATTGTACTTCCTTGTTTTATTATTTTTTCTCTCAGAAAAACAAAATTTGAATTAATATATTTTTATACTAATTTATTTATTCATTCTTTTGCTTTTTTGTATTCATTGACCAGTTTTACTTTTCAATATGAATTCATAATTCACTTATTTTTTTATTTTTTGCTTAACAACACAGCATTTAAAACTATGAATTTTACTCTGAATATAGTTTTGTTTACATCTCAAGTTTGATAAGTATTGTGGTTGTGGTTGTTTACCAACTAAGTAACATCTATTTATAGTTCTTCTTTGGCCAATATTCACTTATTTGCTTTTTGATAATTCAGATTTTATTATATTTTAGTAATTGATATGTTATTTCCTTTTTTATGAATCTTGTTTGCAAATATTGGTTTATGTAATTGCTAAATTTTTGATGTAAGATTTATACATTTAAAAAATCTAACAATGAATGATTTAAAATAATTTGTATTCTCTCTTCATAAAGTACAATATCCAAGATATATACTATTAAAGAGCTTACTAGTTTATTAATCCCTCTAATTCCACTGTAATTTTCTTGACAGATTAAAAACTGAGAAAGATACTTTGAAATCTTTGATGACAATGGCATTGTCAGCATCTTCTTGTACATATTTATAAGATCTTTCATTCTATATATTTCAACATCATATTGTCTGAATCCTCAGGTGATCCAGGTTGGTTTTTACCTGACGGTCTCTTTTGCCCCACATTAATATCACTATGAGTGTTGTATTTGTTGATTATGTCCTGATGATGTCTGGTAGGGCAAGGGAAACAGGGCAATGAAGACTGATTTGGGTCAGTCAAGCTGTACCACTGTCATATCAAATAGGACTGACCCCCAAAAGAAGTCTGGTTTATATCATTGTTGCAGGAGAAACAGTGGCTTAAACTTTGTAGTAATCTAGAATACATACAATTGGAAGTTACAGAAAAAAATGGTCAGAGGCGGGGGACAGGAGAGGTGGATGGAGGTGGCTAGAGAGGGGGGAAATGAGGGACATCTGTAATAGTGCCAACAATAAAAAATAAGTAAGAATAAAATGGACACATTTATTTTTCATTGTGAAGGGCACAGCAATTAGGCAGATGTCAGTACGTATAGTGTGTCTATTCTGGGCCTCTTCCCGGGGAGCAGAATCCAGCAGATCACAGAGATGGGCATTCTTTAACTGGAGAAACAACTACATATGAAAGTATCATATTAGAATCAAATTTATTTTGTTTTATTTTTAAATTATAGGTAAAGCATGTAGAGAAATAGGAAAAAATGTTGTCTTCAAAAAGAAACTGTTTTTTTACTAAATTACTTAAGCCAAAATAAAAATCAAATGACACAAATATAAGTTTTGGAAAGCATGAATTTCAACAACCTTTAGGACATAAGCATCATATAAATACATGTTATGTGCATGTATTTTATATATGTTACACATATATGATCTTCAGTGTTGATTTGCATATATTAAGCATTCATTATACAATGAGATCTGATTTATAAACTCAGAATTGATATCAGATTGATGGTTGCCAGATGGGAGAGGGTTAGGTGAAAAAGGTGAAGGGATTAAAAATTAGTCATAGGGATGTAAAGTACAGCATAGGGAATATGACTATAATATTATAATAACTCTTTATGATGTCAGGTGGGTACTGGAAATACTGGAGGGATCACTTTGTAAAACATATGATTGTCTAATCACTAGATTGTACAACTGAAACTGAAACAAAATAATAATGAATGTAAACTCTAATTAAAAAATAAAACAAATCAATCTCTATTTAAAAAAAAGATTTTTACTGTTATTTTGACAATAATGTATTTCTTTTAATTAATCTACCAAAGAATATTTGCTATTAAATATCACTCACTTAAAAACACTTTTGGTTAAATGTATTTTCTCCCATTATTTTTATCTCGTGCACTAGAAAAAAGCAAACAGTGTAGCTGCATTTTACTACAATTTTGCCAAAAAAGTACTGAATGTAAATTCATATTATGAGTGAATAATGGTGTATTTCACCTCATTTTAATTTCAGTAATTGAGTGGGAAAATGGGAAAATCTATTAAAAGAACCTGTGCTGGTCAAGAACTAATGAGACAATATCTGAGTCACTGGCTGTCATGGTAACTGGGCTTTATGGAAATCTGACTACTGTGCCCAGTAGCTCCGTAAGTGATAGGTTACACTTCTAATTGGGTTGTCTCTGCTTACAAGATGGGCTTCATGTTCCTAACAGGTTCAGAATGCAGACATGCTCACAACTTAAGTTCAAACATCTAGCACTAAAGATAAATTAGACTTTGAGAAAATTTTCAAAAATTAAAAAAAAAATCGTTTACTCCTCTCATTAACTCAGTTTCTTTCTTCCTAATTGTATTAACAACTAGAGGCCCGGTCCATGACATTCGTGCACTGGAGGTAGGCGTAGGGGGTGCGGTCCCTCAGCCTCGCCTGCACCCTTTTGCAGTCTGGGAGCCCTCAGGGGAGGTCTGACATCCTTACACTTCCTCGGAGGCAGGCTGCTGAGCTCGCCAGCCATCAGCCTGGCTTGTGGCTGAGCTTCGCTCCTCCTGTGGGAGCGTACTGACCACCAGGGGGCAGCATCTGCGCTGAGCGTCTGCCCCTGGTGGTCAGTGCGCATCATAGCGACCAGTCATTCCACCTTTTGGTCTATTTGTGTATTACCATTTTATTACTTTTTTAAAATATTTTTTTATTGATTTCAGAGAGAAGGAGAGAGAGAGAAACATCATTGATGCGAGAATTAGTTGCCTCCTGCACATGCTTTGATAGGGACTGGGGATCAAGCCAGCAACTGAGGTACATGCCCTTGACCTGAATCAAACCTGGGACCCTTCAGTCCACAGGCTGATGCTCTATCCACTGAGCCAAACCAGCTAGGGCACACTTTATTATATTGGATCATACCAAGATTTTTAAAAGATTGAGTTTTATGAAAATACATCAATAAGAGTCCTCCTAAGAACAAAATTTCCCAATGGAATGGTTTAGAAATTGCACCAAACCTATGAGTCTCCAAGAATAATACGGTGTTAGAAAGAGCCGGATGCAAGACTATTTACAAGTGTTGAGTACAATGATGAACATGAGAAGTCAGTTGGAATTGGCAGTGGGAGTTGACTACAAACACCTGTGGGCAGAGCTTTTTAATGTGTCTATGTGTTTAACAATATCTTTCCTTCTGTGTCCTTGGCCTTTGCAGTACAAAAATTCAATGAATTCTGAAAACTACAGAACTCAATGCTTTCAGTTCAACTTTAATCTCTTTAATATTTTGATTGCCATTTAATTTTTAACAAAATTGATCACTATCTTCTGATCCTTTTTGGTAGATAACTTATTTCTAAAAGAAAAACCTGCATGATAAACTGAGGCAAAGTAAACACTAGCATGCATTATTTTCTAGAAAGCCATGTGTCTTGTCAGAGCTTGTGAGTACAAGAAGCATCAATAATGCTTCTTCTGGGAAGCTCTGTACTCTGTTAAATGTATCAGCATGTGACTAAGTTTTACAGGTACCAAATATCAAAAGCAATCAATCTATAAAGTCAATATAATGAAAGCCAAAGGAGCACGTTATCTACACTTTTCTAAATTCAGGTTGTAAGGTTGCAGAGAAAAAAAAAGTGCCATCAAAATCACTGAAGTACAAAGTTTCATTTATACAAGGTAAGTCTTAGAGATCTATTATCTTGTGTGCTTAAAAATTTGCTAAGGAGGTATATCTTATGTTAAGTGTTCCAGTGATGATAACAACAATAATAAATAAAGTGAGTAGCGGCAAACTTTCCGAGATGATAGAAATATTGATAGGATAGACTGTGGTAATGGTTTTAAGGATATATACCTATCTCCAAACTCATCAAGTTGTACATATGAAACATGTACAGTTTTAGTCTATTATTCATCTTTCAATTTAAAAAGCCAGGAGAGTGAAGAAACAGAATAGCCAAGTGCATTCCCGGGAGAGATTCGGCTGGTTCCGGGACTGTGTGAACTGACCTGGGATGGAAGCAGCAGTTGGAAAGCCAGTCGGTGTGGCCGGTTCCTGTGAGAAGCACGTTGCCTTTGGGAAGCTCCACTGCCTTCCAGAGGCGGTCCTCGCTGCAGGAGATTAGCATGTCCTTGCTGGGGTGCATCAGGATGCTGCAGTCAGACAGAGGAGAGAGTTAGGGGGTGATAAGAGCAATGCTTTCACACTGTGAACAGAGGAAATGGCAGTGGCTATTCCACTTCAGCAAGGCAGGACAGTTCCTAGGGTGCTGGTCTGGAGCTCAGGGGAACCAGCGTCTACCTCCTGGCTACAGCTCTAACACTAATCACTTTCTGATTGCCATCAACCTAATTAACTTCACTGGATCTCGGCTTCCTTATGTGTCAAATGAGATGCTTGGTTTAGGTAATTGCTCATGTCTAATTCTAATTTTAAAACAATAATTCTGGTTTTGGGGGTTTTTTAGTAAGAAAAAGTGATGCCAATGATAACTCAGTGTTAGGATAGTTGGACCTGTAGCCATGGTAATTATTAAGAAAATCAAAATTCTTTGCAGATTACAGTATATCTTAAACCAGGCATTAGCCAGGAAAAGATCATAAATCATAACCACCATCATAGTCCTTTAATAAATGCTATAAATGAAACATTAACTTCATGGCTTACTATCTACACAAAGCGAAGGAGCTCAAATTCTGTGCTAATATGCCACTTAAAGTGGTTTCAGTCAATGCACAGTACACAAATTACAGTAATGAATTCAGGATGCATCAGGCAATTCCCCACTCTATAAAGGCATAGGGGGAAATGAGAAAGAAGTATGTGAAATTATCACTTAACACATTAAGCAGAATTATTTGAACCAGGCTATGATCACTCTGGCTATTCAAATATTGGAGCTAAACCATTCCAAAATCAAGAGTCTACAAGGTTAATGCCTGATATTTCATCTATGGCCATGCTCTAATCTTATTTATATAGAGTTTCATCTGTGCCTTACAATGTAATGGAACAAATGTGCCCAATGTTAAGCACCTATTAAAATACCAGCCTAAATAATAGCAACAAATTGTTCTATTTCAACATAGCCCTCTCAAATCTAAGACATAATGCTTTTGCTTGACTACATAGTGAAATGAAACAATGGCTTAAAAATAAAAATTACCCATTAATTTCTCCCACAGTGCATTCTCTGAATGGCCTTGTCCCTTTCTTCTTCAATATAGACTTTAGGGAAAAATATATATATAATCAGTCTATACCTACATGGGTAGTTCCAGGGATAACATGAGATTAAAACTTTTCTCATTATGGATCCCTTCCATTTGACCTCAAAATTTTGAACTGAAAATTCATTTTCTTGCACTAGACCTCTACAGTTTTAGAAATCTGCTAGGGTCAACCAGTGTTGCAAACATTCAAATCACAGGCATGTAACCACTATGCGCAGGGCCTTCTTTTTAGTGGAGCACTGTTTCATTTTTCTCCAGTACTTCCCTCCTCAAAATAAACACAGTGGAAGGGAAATTTTTCATTTTGCAATTCATCATAATGTTGGTTTGTGATTTTCAGAAGGCCAATTTAGGAAAGGAATTTATTACAGCTCAAACTGGGTAGAGGATACATTTATAGAACTTAATTAGAAGAAAAATATGATGAGAGGTAAAAAATGTCAGGCTGAAATGAATTCTATATTCAAATACACATAAGAAGGCAGACCAAATCCTTGAAGCTATGAGTATGATGTATGTTGGCTCGCAGCTTTCCTGGCAGACACATGCACACTCGACTAGATGATAAATTACCCTCTTTAAGTGAAGATAACTAAATCATTGATGTCTTTACGAACTTTGAAAGATAAGTTTCTCAAATGACTTCTGTGAGGGGAGCTATTTGTAGGAGTTAAGGAAAAATATAAATAAACACAAATCATTGGTGCCTCATCAGTTTTGGAAGTGGTTTCCAGATTCTTATCTCTTCTGCTTTGGGGCCTCCTCTATCTACTCCTACTTCAACTTTACATAGACTGATCCCACTCTCCTGTCTTTGTTCATATATTCATTTTCTAACATGGACTCTTTTAAAAAAATTATCTCTCATTTTCTAATTGTTCTGCACAAATTTCGGTCAAATGCTGATATTCTATTCTGCAAAGAATGTATTTTACTTCACTCATGAAATGTTCTTTAAGTGAACAGAAATATTTCCAGCATATATCAGAAGGAACTTAGTGCTTCACATGTTTCACACCCATTAGCCCATAAACACTTGTTATTGATTTGGTCACTAACCAAGAGCATCAGCAGAGACTGGGTCATGGTGATCAAGATCCCCACCTAAGAACTCCCAACTCAGATCACTCTGTGGGGGAGATGATCAAAATGGAGAACAGACACATGGACTGGCACTATTCCCCGTATTCAGAAGTTTAGTGTTGTTATCAACTCCATAACGAGGTACTGGTGTCTGAAGACTTCCTCCTCCATCATCATCAATTAATGGTAATGATATCCAATATTATTTGAAAAGTTAATGTGCACCAGAACTTATACAAAATGCTTTTAATTTTCACAAGTGGAATTAAAGCTCATGAGGGCGGGGTGTATGACTGCTTTGTTTGCTATATATATGCAACTCCAACTATGCTGGCACATAGCTATTCAGCAAGCGCTTTTCAAATAGACTGAGCCCAAATGACATGGCTCAGTAGTTGAGCACTGACCTATGAACTAGGAGGTTAAGGTTCGATTCTCAGTCAGGGCACATGCCCAGATTGCGGGCTCGAACCCCAGTAAGGGGCATGCAGGAGGCTGCTGATCAATGATTCTCTCTCATCATTGATGTTTTTCTCTCCCTCTCCTTTCCTCTCTGGAATCAATAAAAATATATTTATAAATATATATCTGAGTGAATGATTTTGGCACTATTAGTTTTGTGATTTAATGAGATATGTAAATTGCTCAAGTTTGCATTTGGTAATGGATAGACGGCTGACTTTGAATTCAGGGCAGTTAGATTTCAAGGGTCATGATTTTAGCTACTTCTACTTCATGTCAATATTTCATAGTTTATTATTTATATGTGCATTATAAACATCAATAATAATTATTATAGAGATTGAAAATAATTATTATCATTCCCATAAATGCTCAAGTCATTTACACATTAAATCCTGAGTTACAGAAACCATCTAGGAATTGTCAGTGTATATTTTGGAGCTGGGTACCATCTGGCATAATAGTCTTAAAGGGGTTAGAGGACTCTGCCCTTGACAGGTGAAATGCTCTGGTGTTGTAGGAGAAACCAGGTGACAGCACCCCTCCTACATCCCTGTCTACATAAGGCTGATATACTGCATTTTGAACTTGATAAGGTATTTAATTTGTTCTCTTGTGCTAAAATTATGAGCCTTGTATTATACTTCAAGTTGTCAGAGAGCATTGACTTTTTAATCACCTCTTTTATAGAATGTCCTGTAAACAATAAATGTAAGAGAATCTATAATAATAAAAGCGTATTATGCTAATTAGCCTGGATGCCCTTCCGGTCGTCCTTCTGGAACACGCCGGGGCTGCGAGGGAAGCCCAGTCCCCGGTGCCAGAGGGAAGCCAGTGTTGGCAGCCAGGGGAAGGAAAGCCTACTTTTGCACGAATTTCATGCATTGGGCCTCTAGTATTTAATAAGCACTGATAATTTTCCTGGTATACTGAGGGCTCAACTTTTGTCATTCTATTTATCTCTGCATCAGTCTTTCAAAGAACCTGAAGAAAAGAGAAATAACTACCACTCCATGGGAGTCAGTTCTTATCCTAAAATTGCATGCATTAACTCATTTAATGATCATGACAACCCTGTGAATTAGGTCTACGGGTATCCTCACTTTGCAGATGGTGGAACTGAAGCACATAGTGGTTAAGCGATCAGCTCAAGGTCACAAAGCCAGGAAGTGGCAGGGCGAGGACACGAATTTGAGTGGACTGTGCCCAGAGTCCATGTCTCTCTGTAGAGTGAGCTCAGAGTCTCGGCTGCTTTTTTTCCTTTTTTTGGATGACACAGGAACAAATGCTAAGTCAAATGTTGTCTTATTTCTGTCTCAGGGATTTATTGAGATGCATCTTGAAGTTTCTAAAAAGTTGACCTTTTTCTTGTCATTTTCTAAGGATGTATGAAAGGTTATAACTATTGTCACTTATTTTCTATTAGTTAGGCACTGGCTAGGTTTAGAGTGGTAGATGTATGGATCAAAGATGATTGAGAAAAAGTACATATGTTCTAAAGCAGAGGTTGGCAAACTTTTTCTGTAAAGGGCCAGATAGTAATTTATGGGTCATATGGTCTCTGTTGTGACTACTCAAATCTGCCAATGTAGCATGAAAGCAGCAATAGGTAACATATAAATGAATGAATGAGGTTGTGCTATAAATCCAGGAAATGGGCCAAATTTGGCTTTTGAGCCTGTTCCAAATCACTTGCATGGCACGGAGTAACTAGTGTTTAAGGCTGTGGGCTTCACACTAAGATATGTTTGAACTCTTGCTCCAGTGTTTACTTGCTAGGCATCCTTGGATAAGTTATTTCACCAGCCTTTGCCTCAGGCTCCTCTTCTGAAAAATAGGAAGAATATAGCATTGCTCTCATAGGTGTGTTCCGAGACTTAAATAAGTTAACACAAGAAAGGACTAGAACAGGGTTGGCCATGTAGTGACAGCTCAATGAACATTATCATCGTACAGAGAGACAAGCTCTCTGAGGCCAGGCTGCCTAGATTTGAATACTTGCTCCCCTTATACTTATTAGCTGATTATATTATACAACCTCTCAGCCTCAGTTTCCTTATTTGTGAAAAGGATGGAATGATAAAACTGATCCATAGGGAAGTTGTGAGGATAACATAAGTTAATCTATGTAAAGTGGTTGGAACAATATCTGAACATGGTCAGCTCTCCATAAAAGTTTAGCTAATATCATTAATCAACATCATTGTGCTTCATTGTGATCTGGCGGTTAACTTCTATAATCATGGGAAGTAAGTTTAACACTGAAAATTATGGATATTTAGAGATAAATGATGTTCCCAGGTGGGTTTGGATAATCCCTGGACATTGCTGGGTTTGATTTGAAGTTAAATCTCCTGACTGAATTGTAACCCTCAGATATAATACTTTCACAAATGAACACAAAAGTTCAGTGGAGTTTTTCTCATGGCACAGTTTTCAGGAATGCATTCAGAGAAACAGTGGACAGTGTGCACACACTGACTCCTTTCCCTGTTTTCAGGTATACAACTGGCACCAAGCAGTTGTGGGCCAGGAGGAAGCCCTCTGCTAAGGTAGGGCCTGGGCGTGCTGAAATGAAGACAGCACAGTCTCTCCTTGGGCTCTGTCCACAAAGAAGTGTCCCTCTTGTCACCACAGAATGACTTGCATTCTCAGAGATGTCTTCCCGAAGCCCTAATTAATAAGAATAATGAGCTCTTTTTAAATATCTTCCTGGCACCTGCCCTAAGTGCCAGAGTCACTTCACTTTAAACTTTGAATATAAGCTTTCTGCTTCCCTTTAACTTACTATTAATTATAATTACAGGATTCAAAGACAAAGGCCCTGTCACCTCATTCCCAAGTTAATAAGCTTGTGACTAGGGTGGAAATAGTACAGGAACCGTCTTAAGGATTCACAAAAGGAAAACGTGGGTAAATGCTAGCCCTGCTCTTTAACCAAGCCGTGTCCTGATGAAATATCCATAAAATGTTTTGTTAAACAATGTACCCGGCCTGTTACATAAAATATTATGTTCTAGCAGAGATTCGCTCTCTTTTGTAATAGGGCACATTCCCTACAATAGACCATCTGATTTGTACTCCAAAAGCTCTCCTCTCTAATTGAATTGTTCTTTCCAGTAGTGGCATTACACAAGGATATTTTGGAGAGAATATGTGTAGGTGTATGAAGAACACTATTAATTATCAGTAAAGTCGGTGACATAAGCACCACCATTAGACTTTTCAAAGAGAAGAAAATTAATCCAAAAAAAGATTGTCACAAGAACGGCTAATTAGATATCCCTGTCTTCACTTTCATTGTGAATGTTTCCTTCACTTTGGTTCACAGGCTCTAATTATTTCCAGCATAGAAGTTGCGTGGTGGTTTGAAAATATATAAGTATCAAAATATGTGCCCCATGAATATTTGTTGGCCACATATCTACTCTAAATGATAGCACACACTCACACATGACATATGTCTACATACAGCTTACCAGGGCAAATATAGACAAGACTTAACAATTGTTGCTCAGCTAATTATTGCACCTTATATTTAGATATGAATCATGATTTACAAAGCATTTGTTAACATGCAACTTTTTTTTTCTTATTTCAAAAAGTATCTATTAAGAATCTTCAAAACAGATAGAGGCATCCCTCTCAGGAAGCTCACATATGAATCTGGTGGGGGGGGCAGCAACATTAAAATAAACACACTAACCCAGCTATCTGAGAAACGTAAAGTGGCATGACAATGACTGGGGGAAGAAAGTTATAGTCAATGAGGTGGTAACGGGAGACCTTGCTGAAGATGTGACATTCTCATTGACATCAGAATGGCAAGAAGGAAGAAGTATCTTAGGAGGATTTAAGGACGGGTAGTCAAACACAGGTGACTGCATGGCTGAAAGGAGTTGGGGTATTCAAGGGACAGAAGAAAGGCCTGGGAGACTGAAGAGAGCAGGCAAGGAGGACTGTATTAAGGATGAATGAGGAGCAATAGGAAACCAAGCACCAGATCATGTAGGACCTCATCAGCTGAGAAAAAAAGACGGAAATTTATCCTATGATCATTGAATGGTTTTACAAAGGAGAATGTTATATGATTGCTAATTATTTAAAAGATCCCTTTAGGTGCTCTATGGAAATGAGAAAATGGGAAGCAAGAGAAGAAACTAGGACACAGAATAATGTCTTAGGTCAATTTAACATATAGCTCCTCATTAGGTATGACCAGTGTCACTTTAGTATATTAACACTTACACCATTACCTACAGGAAGAGTCAACTCACAGTTGTTCTCACCAATAAAGAACGTTAAATATTTAAGTGTGCTTTTAATGATGAACAAAATAGGACCAGTGGCATGGATATACAGAACAGACTGACTTATCTGGCAGGAGAGGGGGTGAGGGGACTGAATAAAAAAGGTGAAGAGATTAGTCAAGAACATATATGCATAGCTGATGGACATCAGCAATAGTGTGAAGTTCCAGAGGGCAGGGTGAAGAAACTAGATGGAGATGGGCAAAGGGTGGAATATGGAGGCCAACTATAATAGTATCAACAATAAAAAAAGTGGCAAAGCAAAAATGGAATAAAAGTCATAAAACAAACGTGTGCACAAAACTTAATAATTAGAAATCTGTCAAAATAAGATATCAGGTTCATTCATTTTCAGAAGCCAGCTAAGAAAATACGAAAATTTGAAGTTTTAACACTTCCCTGTTACTTTAAGTTTAAAAACTGGGATATTGTAGATTTTGTTCCATGTTAAGTGTAAATTATATTGCCCAGATCTGGAAAGTAGTACTTTCCTTTTATTTTTCACTGAGTAGATGGGATATTTTCACTCCTTCGTCAGATTTATTAATAACTAGAGGCCCGATGCACAAAATTTGTGCAAGTGTAGGCCCTCTCAGCCCAGCTGCCTCGAGGCCCCACAGTCCCACCCCCGCCCACTGGTCTTTCCAGAAGGTCATTCTGGAAGGTTGTTCTGCCATCCTGTCTAATTATTATATTAGCTCTTTATTATATAGGATGCCCAGGAGTGTAGTCATAAAGGCTAACATCCTCCTTTTTTAAAATTTAAATTATTTACTTTTGAAAGTATTACATATGTCTCCCTTCTCCCCCCAATAACCTTAACATTTCCTTTTTACTTTTCTAGTCCAACTGTGTTCTTTTAACCTTGGAGTGGGGTGGACTACCCCACTTCCTGCCTTTCTGCCTGGCTGGCAGTGCTAATCCCAGTCATCAGCACTGAAGGAGGCAGCCAATACTGGATCCCTGTCTGGCTCTTCCATGGGAGAGGCCTCTAGAAGTGACTTAGATAATAGATATTGTGCAGCAAAAGGCCATTTATCAAAGAGCAAATTCACACACACTATGCAATATCATCACAATTACCCATATTATCAGTTTAAGGACTCAACCCTAATCCTTTTTTTTAACAAGATATAAATTATTTGGTCTTTCTCACCCCATGTAAAGAAGCAGATCCACAAACTTCCCAAAAAATCTATGATTTATTCTTGAATTAGGTGGTATAAATTTATACATTTAAACTAAAGTTTTAGCTTAATTCCAAAGATAATCAATTCTCTAGGAAAAGTCTTCAGGTTGGATAAAGTCAAATTTTAGCTAATGTTAATTAAATCAACTATTTATAAGTAAGTGTAATACCATTTCTTGTTACCTCTTCAATAAATTAGTGTAAATGCTCAACTGAAATTTGTAGATTTGTATTTTCATAAAAAATATTCCTTAAATACACATATAGAGATTTTCTCCCAAAACTCAATTCAAATGTCCCTCAGAAAGTTAACATATATGCAAATATGCAGCCTAATAATCTTTCAGAATGCACCATCGCCTCATCTATACATCTTTGTTTTATGGTGTGGTGGGAAAATACACTTTGGTTAGTGCACAAGCCAGGCATTTCCCAATTATTTTTCAAATGACAATTCTTAACAACGGGGGACCAGTGGCCTTGAGCAAAAGTCATTTGGCTTTATTATATTTTGTTTCCTCACATTAAAAGCAATCGTGATATCATTTATCCTGTATCCTTTACTTCATTCTTGTTTTATTTCATAAATTTAAAATAGAAACTTAGAAACAAAGTTATTGAACTTTCTAATATGTTAAAGACCATTCCAAAATACACAGATTCAACTAAGTGAAATTATAAACTCCAAAGATTGGGTAAGGCAGGCCCCATTATTTTGGTAAATGGAATGAAGAAGATCAACAAAACAGGTTAACTACAGTGAGATTTGTGAAAATACCTCCTGGAACTTTCCTGCTATCTTAGCAACTGAACATTTTATGCTACATCATTTTATACAGATTGAGCTTCATGGTATGAAATTGCTGTAGTTCTTTCTGGTTTAATGAGTTTGGAAAGTTACATTACACATTTATGTTCTTAAGAAACCCATTTCAATAATAAAGTTTATTTGGTTATTTCATGTTTCAGCAATTTACAAGAATTCTGTATAGTTATGAATATATATTTTTCCATTTCACATATCCTTAGTATATTAGTGACAAAGGGTAGATGCTTTTTTAAGCTGAAGTCAAACTTCCTCCTCGTAAGAGCTCTATCATTAACATCTCTTTCCAGGAGGATATTTAGAGACTTAAGACACGGATTTGAGGTCAGTTTCCATGTTGAAGTAAAGTACAGAATCCTGTCCTAAACTTGAAGTAAAGTACAGAATCCTGTCCTAAACTTGGCCCAATTTAAGAGAAACCACAAAGCCAATGGGATGATGGTACCTACTTGATAAATTAGAAAGCCAAAATTAATTATAAATTCAGCCTTTTCTAAAGAGTAAGTTTTGGAATTTAAGAGATGTATATTGGAATTATCATGTTAGATAAATAATTTTGAGTCTCAATTTATATATTAAAGTGTGCTAAGATGGAATGAGTTCACATTAGCATGCCTTATTTGTATCATATGTTATATGGTAGGACTGATGGGGACTAGAAAAGCGAACTAATCTTTGAGTTTGGCATTCACTGTATTTTGCTGGTGATTCCAGAGAGAAGCTGGAGGGCTACTACTGGGACCCCAGTAAGTCTCCGGTGAACAGGGGAGAGGAAATTGAGTCGGAGGAAGGGCACAGGGGTAAGAACCAAGATTATAAAAACATCTCAATAAAGCTATTTAGAAAAACAGGCTGAAGTCAGAGTTGGACATCAGTTGTATACACACCAAGTGCTAAATACAATGAGAAATGTAAGTTTAAGGGGTAGAATTGGTGGTCAATTGGGCCAAGGTGAAAACTGATAAAGACATAAGATGATGGTACATAAGGAAAGACTATAAAAAAATGGATCCAAACAATGACAGCTTAAGAAAAGCAAGGACCAGACATAAATGGGTTCTGATTATTTGCCATGCAATAAAATATTTCTCATCCATTGTTTATTCCCATGCACATCCCTCTGCATTGTAAATGTTGTTGACATCTTCCTTCTTCTACTCCATGTGAAAAAAAAGCAAAAATAAAGAGGTCAGTACTGACTCACTGTTTTATTCCCAACTATCCACTTGGGGTAAGAAAAGGGGGCAAAGAGAGCAATCCAAGCAGCAACCTGCTACAGTCTCAGGTACACTGGGGCTTGTTTGCACCCAGCCCAATATTACAATCATAATGGGAGTGACTGCATATATTTGATCTAAAGCTTTATTATCTACCCTGAGTTCTGTGAAATTCAGTGGGAGAAATAAAAGATATGCACCAGTACCGATACTTGCAAGTACACAGCTTAATCAGCCCTTCTTTTATAAATAACTCAAATTACTTTCCTATATTGCAGCATTTAACATCTGCAGCACAGACCCCTCTGGAAATTTCTCAAGGCTTCCCCTATACTATATGGCTCTGCCTCCAGTCACTCTTTTGAGAGAGAGATAGAAAGATAGAGAGAGAGAGAGAGAGAGAGAGAGAGAGAGAGAGAGAGAGAGAGAGAGGCTCAGGTTTTAACATTTTGTTGTCCTTACCAAGGAGAGGGAATCCCACTGCAAGGGCACCCAGGAGAGGTGGTATTTGCTGCAGTGTTTATCAACCCCTTAACCCTGCTTGTTTAAACTCCCCTGAGCCTTGCTGTCCTTGCTTTACTTCACTTATGTAGGGATAAGAATGCACAAGAGTCTGTGGTTCTGCATGCTTGTGTACTGTTTTATGTCTTCTCAATATAAGGTTTCAGTGACCTGTAGCATTTCATCTGGTTGAATGACTTCATTTATTTTATTTTAACTTTACTTGGTATCTTTCCATCCTCTTATGCAGCAGATCAGCTGCTCCCCCTGGGCCCTCACCCACGTCTTTATCAATATTGCTAGTGCGCTGAAGCAATGTTCAAACTGTTTGGGAACAAAGAATGATGTGGGCAGATAATCATGGAAAATGCCTCTGTAGTTCATCTTGGGTAAACTGAAGCACTGACAATTATGAACACAAAGTTGCAAGTGTATTAATAAAAATAATTCTTATTCTAGAACATTTTTTGCCAACAGGAAATTATTTTGTTATAACATAAATATGCTATTAGTTTGACAAAAAATAAAAAAGATTTTGGATGTCGTGATCAAATATAAATATATATATATGTATATATTT
Source organism: Myotis lucifugus (assembly GCF_000147115.1). Lineage (NCBI taxonomy): Eukaryota > Metazoa > Chordata > Mammalia > Chiroptera > Vespertilionidae > Myotis > Myotis lucifugus. Next base: position 14,882,216 of record NW_005871051.1, on the reverse strand, counting down.
GTGTATGTAGGTGTGTATATGTGTGTATGTATCTGTGTGTATATGTGTATATACAAATAGATGAGAGAGAGAGAGAGAGAGAGAGAGAGAGAGAGAGAGAGAGAGAGAGAGATGTGCTAACTAAGAGAACCACAGCAAAAATTTAAGCAATGGAGCTCTATACTGCAGTTACCCTACAGATTCTGTGGTTTATGTACCCTGGACCTGGCACCTGGAAAAGCCTCAGTTTTCTATTGTATAAAATAGAGATTAAATGAGATAACACATAAATAGTGCTTAGTGTAATGTCTAATATGCATTAAAATGTAACAATTCTAATTATTATCTCTATATATAAACAGGTAATATGCACATTAGCGGGGCATCACAATGGCTCAGGAGGAGGCTGCCATACCGCTCAGGAGGAGCTGCACGTGCAGATGGGCGGGAGGGGACTGTGTGTGCCGCCCCCATCCCCAGCAGACACACACCAGGGATGGGGACATGCTCTGAGCTGCCACAGCACAGCTCGAGCACACCCCCAGTGGGTGGCGGCAGCGGCCAGAGTGAAGCAGCCCCAGTCCCAGATGCCTGGCGGCAGCTGGAGCAAAGGGTGCAGGGTGCAGGGTGCCGGAGGGAAGCAGGTGCTGGTAGCCAGGGGAAGGAAGGCCTATTCTTGCACAAATCTTCGTGCATCGGGCCTCTAGTTTTAAATAAGTTTTTGACAGTTCTTTTTCACATAATTGATATTTAGTAATAGGCAGAATTATCCCTGAATTCCAAATCTTGAGAAAAAGGCATACACTAGCATTTGGAAAACTAAAGTAACATGGTTTATATAATCTTGGGGCATTTTGAATTTGATCCTAATAGTTTGAGGTAGCTCCTAATATTCCCTGTACTTTTCAGTTTGCTGTTAGCTTGACTAATACAGGTCAAGTGCATGGATTAGTAACCATGGATTGTAGTTCTTAATGACTAGCTTCATGGAACGATATACAACATTAAACTCTAATAATCAAATTTTCCTAGAAATTGCTTATAAACAATAACCTTTCTTGAGATGGCTTTTCCTTTCATAATTTTCTTAAGACTTTAAAATAATGTCTCCACACTTGGAACCTGGGTTACCGATCTGTACATTGTTTCCTCATTGGTAGAACATGAGTGCTGGGATGTTAAGTAGAAATTAAATTACATAGCAAGCACTTGGGAAAGCACCTGTCAGATATAAGCTCAATTAAATGTTGGTTATTATTTTTGAAATTATGTCCACACTTATAAATCAACCTGAAAAATTTTAATTTCTCAGAAAATTGTTTTTTTTTCTAATTTTAATCCATATAATTGGGTATAAAACATCTCTTAAAAATGTCCTTAATATCCAAATCCTTCAAACTTATGCAATAGTGTTATTTTCTATATAGTGTTCATGTGGGAAGGAAGAAAACTCAAGTGGTTATCTCCTCGTGTTTTCTAACGTGTCTTTTAATACTCACTGGAAGTACAGACTCTAATGGAAAAGAAGTGATTGATGAACCCTTTCTTCATACCAAACTACTCAAAGGACTATCTCTATGGATTTTCTTCTAAGTTAGGTTATAGGCAAAGACTATAAGCAATCCAAACTACTGATCAGTACTTTTCCACCTGCTGTAATACAGAATTGTTGGTTTTCTACTCCCTCTTCTCACAACAATCATATATCATTTCTCTATCTTTGTCACAGCTAATCATAAAAAGTCACTGGTTTTAACATGACAATGGTCAAGAGCGGTGATGTTATTCTATATAATCATCTCTAATAAACCTCAAGTCTCTTAAGAATTTATTTTTTCTTTTCAGAAAATCAGTTTTGCCTTTCAGCTTTCTCTTGAGACATAGAAAACTAACATGTTAACACCAAGGAAAGGTCTACCTATTCAATGGCAATTCATATGCAGAAGATTACCACACTGCACAAAAAACAATTTTTCAAGGCACTGATGATCCACAGTATCTAGTTTTACATGTTAACAAAATAAATCTTTGACAAACAATGCAATATATCTAACATACTTATCTCCTATTTTCAACAATTCACTTCTTAGTAAAGTTATCTAACTTGCAAGATATATGAAATGGAATCAAATGTTTATATACAAAAATAAATTAATTAATTAATTTAAAAAGTAAAAATATGCTCAGATACAAATTATATTTATTTATAATTTATTTTGGTAAAACATATAGACATTTTACTTTTTACTATTAAATGAATCATGAGTAGAACCAAAAAAAAGACAAATAAACTACCCTGAGTTCTGAAGCTATTACCAAGAAAAATAAATCTACTTTCAAATTATACAAAATATATGTACAATATATATACCACAATAATAATATTACTAAGTTCTTAGTCCCTTGTTTGTATTACTAATCCAGTAGATGTTTCTCCATATAAAATAACTATGCTTCAAAAGATCCTAAAACTTTGTAAATTCAGGAAAGAAATATATGCATAATCATTAGAATAAAATTATTCAATATCCAGAATTCTTAATTCAGGTATTATATGGAGTATTATGATGCTTTCATATTTCATTAGATTTAACAAAAAGGTTATATAATATACACCTATTTTATAAGACTATAAACATGAACATAAGTGATCATTATAAGTTTAAAATCATTTACTGATAATATTGTATCCCATTTTTGCCATTAAAATATTGTTTCTTCTATTATGCAAAAAAAAGTGTATCTTAAAGAATGCAGAGATTGAGAGAAGTTTTTTTTCTTATAAGTATAACTTAGATTTTGGTTATATAAATATTTGGGGCCATTAAGCAAAAGCCCCAAAATAGTAAAATACAGAATTTATTATAGGCTTTGAAGGTCTAATAATGCATGTTTAATTGGACACAATGAACATAGCTATAATTACAGTCTACAAGAAAGAGTATTCTCTATATTTAAAAAAGAAATCTTCAATTATCAAATAAGCTGCATTATATTTCATTAATGTAAAAATGTAACTATACTTTGAACCTGAAAAGTGATGAAACCTTAAAAACACAACAATTAAGCCCAAATTATAAGCATTAAAAGAATAATGCTAAGTTATGCAAATTATTATTATAGTTAAGTGATTTTCAAATTTTAAGTCTATTTCCATGAAAGTGATTTTTTTCACTCATTATATTAAAAGAAGAGATTTCTTCAGGAAAAACATGGCATTAATATATCAGGCAAATAGACAAGCCATTAAGTAGACCAAAGATCTAAAATGCTCCTGTGCCTAATCAGCTTCCCATCAATAGTAAAGAAACAATCTTGCCAACCTAAGCTTGTCTTCACTCATCCATTGATCTTATCCTCTCTTCTTATCCACAATTGTCAACTCAAGAAATTTTGGGCTGGGCTGGGACAATAAAAAAGCATCTCTCTCTCTCTCTCTCTCTCTCTCTCTCTCTCTCTCTCTCTCTCTCTTTCTCTCTCTCTCTCTCCTTTCTTTGGGCAATTAATAAATAGAAGAAAGCACAATAATGAGAAAAATCTCTTTTTATTGTTGGAATTAATAGAAATGTTATACTAATATACCTAGGCAAATTAGTTGGCAATAAATGAACTTCACCAGACCTGCAAAGTCTATTTGAGACATTAGCAAAGGGTATTTTTTCAGACTGAGAAACATTTCAGGACCTACTATGTGCTTGTGTCTCAGCACATCTTTATTCCTTTGTAATGACTTATTACAGTTTCTGGTCTTGGCTTCATTATTCTTCCACTGAACCACATTACTCTCCTATCTACAAACATGCTAGTAATATATACAGTGTACTTTTCAATCTTATTGTTTTGCTTCTGATAACTAGTGATAACTTGTTCTTCCATAAAATACATTACTGTATCCCTCTTCCCACTGACCATTCTTGCTCTATTTGAGACTTAGAAAACCCATCTCAAAGATTACCTCTTCCAAGAAGACTTTCTTGCTTTCCTCTGATTGGTTTTCCTCTTCCCCATTTGTACTCTAAAGTGTTTATTGTAGACATTTGTGAAATTTATGTCATTCTGCTTTAAATTGATTAGTTTACATTCCCAAATTAGTGAACACTGACCAAACTTTCTAAGATTCTAGATAATATTCCAAACTTGAACAATCACTGTTCTACTTCTCATTCATCTTTTAAAAATATATTTTTTTTATTGATTTCAGAGAGGAAGGAAGAGGGAGAGAGAGATAGAAAGATCAATGATGAGGAGAATCACTGATCGGCTGCCTCCTGCACACCACACATTGGGTATTAAGCCAAAACTCAGGCATGTGCCCTGACTAGGAATCGAACCGTGATCTTCTGGTTCATAGGTCGATGCTCAACCACTGAGCCACATCTTTTAAGTGACTTCTTCTCAACAGCAAAACCAATGCAAGAGTTTTCACAGATGGAAGAACAACACCAAGAAGGTTGCTATTTCGATTTGAGTAGCAGACCACTTATCTAGTACTCGGCTAACTACACAGGATAAAATCCTCTCTGGATGGTTTTGTCTAATTGTCAAAGTAATTGCTTCAGTTCTTTTCTTCACTGAGTAATAGCTATCTACCTAAATATGGTTATTATTAAAGTTGAGTGATTAAAAACACAAATTTCTTCTCTACTATATTCCCTATCAACATTTTAATCTGCATTTCTACTTTCCAAGTGTGAAGGTTATCCAAATTTAAAACGACAAAATATGCGCCCTTTCATAAATGGCTGATTGGAAAGCCTCGGGAACCGAAGAGTCATTACAGAGCTGGAATACGGAAAGCTGGCTGAGCATGTGGCTTTCTCTTTAGAGATATTGCCAATTTAAATGCTTTTCTCCTACTTTTTCTGTCTCCCTCTTCCTTTCCATTATAAAAAGAGCCTTCCCCTTTGTATCCCCCTCCTCATCTCCTTTCTATAACTGTTAGCAGGAAGTCACAAATTTTATTTCAAAAATGTTGTTTTAAATGGTATCTCATGAGAAAGTGGGTAATTTTCCACTGTAGGACTGTACTGTAGTATAATCAACCCCAGAATTTCTTGATGGATGATGCGGTTGGATGCAGGCCACATACTGTACACATCAACTTTACTGCTGTGCAACAATAATGTTACATTTGAGATTGTGAAATATGTTCTCTTTTAAGGAAACTTGCAATACATAATAAAAAAGATCTCATTTCAGAATTGTTGGTTTTGGCTTGATACTATATGTGAGAGAACTGGCAAAATGTTTTAGTTTCGCAACTTGATCAGACTGCTAAGTGTAAGGACCATTTATTTTAAACCATTTTATATCTAGATCTTTGTAAGGAAAACTCTACTGAGATATTATACATTTTCTTAGAAATTATTTGTGAATCCAATACTTTTTTATGAATGGAAAAAAAGATCATGAAAAAGTGATTTGTCATATATATATTATATATATGGAAAGAAAAATAATACATTAATAATCATTAAAATTCCACATGGCACATATTTTCATTTTGAATTAAAGAAGAATATCAAAAGACTCAACTAATAAATAATAGATCTGGTGACTATTCTTCATGTCTTCTACAGAAGCTCCCAGAAGCTCAGCATTTTACATAGGATGGCAGTTGAAGAGTAGATTTAACCAATCCATCTTGCAGATATCACTTATTAAAATTTGTACTTTGCAGTCTCTGAGGATTGGCTCCTGCAATCATTCACATGTCATCTCTCTCTCTCCCTCTCTCTCTCTCCCTTTACTATAGATCTTAGAAAGCTAAAACACTTTCCTATACTATTTGGATAGTCACAGTAGCCATGTGAGAGTCCTGCTGCTCATTGAGCCATGGGTTGAAGTTCTCGGGAGGGACAATCTTTCCTATATATAAAACAGGGACAAGGATGAAGCTTTTTGCCCTCTGACTTTTATTTTCCTAGTTGTAATGGATGTGATGCCTGAAAATGCAGCAATGCATTTTATAACCAGGAGGATCAAAACAACAGACTAAAGATAACAGAGCAGGAAAAGGAAGGAAAAGGGATCAGACTGCATAATGGTTTTGTTAAAATAGTCTGGCAGCCTTGCACTGCATGAGATTAAAACATCCCAATGGCCCAACCAGTGTTGCTTGGTGGTTGAGCATCAATCTATGAACTAAGAGGTTACAGTTGATTCTAGTCAGGGCACATGCCTGGTTTGGGGGCTGGATCCCCAGTGTGGAGAGTGCAGGAAGCAACTGATCAATGATTCTCTCTCATCATTAATGCTTCTATCTCTCTCTCCCTCTCCCTTCAAACATAATAAAATAAAACATTCCTATGTGTTTTAAATGAATGTTAGTCATTTTGCCTCCTGTCAGCTAAACACACCCTAATATTCAAATTGGCACCTGAAACTGCCTTGCTGTAGTGTTGAAACCTAAAATGTGGAACTGCTTGAGCAAAGAAGACAAATGTTAAAGACCCAAGAATTCTAGGTTAGAAAGTTATAAACTTTGGTAATATGTTGGTGAAACATTTGTTCAAGTTCAAAACTATGTCCTATGCAGACCACACACTTGTCAACAAGACACATCAATGGGTACGTACTTGTGTCCTTGTTATATTTTTAAAAATTACTAACTTCCACACCCAGAATGGTTGGATACTCAATATCCACATTCCTACCGCCTCCATACAGACAAGTAAGGAACTATCTAGTAAGGACGTGGCCTTTGGGGAGCTGCTCCCTCAGGGCCCATGGACAGCGCTCTTTTCAGAGAAACACAAACTGCTCACAACCAACCACTGGTGGGTTCTAAGACTACGGAAATCATTCCAGGTTTGTAGATAGCTGTTATTTCCTACTAGAGGCCCATTGCACGAAAAGATTAATGCAATAGGCCTTCTTCCCCTGGCTGCCGGCACCGGTTTTCCTCCAGCACCCAGGACTCAGGCCTTCACTCAGGCTGCAGCAGAGAAGCCAAGCCAATTCAGTCTTCAGTCTGCTGCTGCGTATGCAAATTAACCGCCATATTTCCCTCAGCCCGGCCTGTGCCCTCTCACAGTCTGGGACCCCTCAGGAGATAACGACCTGCTGGCTTAGGCCTGCTCCCAGGTGGCAGAGGGCAGGCCCAATCCCTAGGTGCAGCCCCTGGTGGGGCTCAGAGCAGGACCGATTGGGGAGTTGGGGCGCCACCCCCTGTCATGCACAGAGCAGGGCGGATTGGGAGGTTGTGATGCCACCCTCAGTCACGCTCAGGGTGGGGCCGATTGGGGGGTTGGGGCACCGCACCCTGTCACACTCAAGGCAGGGTCGATGGGGAGGTTGCGGCGCCACCCCCTGTCACGCACAGAGCAGGGCCAATCAGGGGGTTGGGGCGCTGCCCCCTGTCACGCACAGAGCAGGGCCCATCAGGGGGTTGGGGAGCTCCCCCCATCACTCACAGAGTAGGGCCAATAGGGGAGTTAGGGCACCGCCCCCTGTCACACACAGAGCAGGGCTGATCAGGGGGTTGGGGCACCTCCACTGTCACACTCAGGGCAGGGCCGATGGGGAGGTTATGGCTCTACCCCGTCACACACAGAGCAGGGCCCGTGGGGATGGGGAGGTTATGGCTCTACCCCGTCACACACAGAGCAGGGCCCGTGGGGGGGTGGGTGTTGGGGCGCTGCCCCCTGTCACACACAGAGCAGGGCCGATCAGGGGTTTGGGTGCTGCCCCCTGTCACGCTGATCCGGTGCCAGGAGGCCTCGCGGCTCCGCTGATCCCAGTGATGGGAGGCATTTTACCCTTTTACTATATAGGATAGAGGCCTGGGGGCCGGCTGGTTTGCCCTGAAGTGTGTCCTGGATCAGGGTGGGGGTCCCCACTGGGGTGCCTGGCCAGCCTGGATGAGGGGATGATGGCTGTTTGCAGCTGGTCACACACCCTTCAGGGTGGGGGTCCCCACTGGGGTGCCTGGCCAGTCTGGGTGAGGGGCTGAGGGCTGCTTTCAGGCTGGCGGTTGTTGACTGAAGCTCCCAACCGCTCCTTTTTTTTCTCTTTTTATTATTTTATTCTGGGCCAGCTTTAGCTCTGGCTCTAGCTCTGAGGCTTCCGCTGCTGAAAGCCGGTATCTGGTTTGTTTGCGTTCTATAATCGAAACAATGTATAACTCCAGCTCTGAGATCCCGGCTGGCTGAAAGCTGGTTTTGGGGGTTTTGTTTAGCTTCTATATTTGTTAGAATGTTTCAAACTGCCAGCTCAGAGGCCGGCAAGGCAGGCGGGGAACGTTGGAGTCTGCAGTCACTGAAGCAAGCAAGCCTCATGTTCGCTTCCAGCTGCCTGGCTGCCGGCCACCATCTTGGCTGACAGTTAATTTGCATAAGGATATGCTGATTAGCCAATGGGAAGGGTAGCGGTCGTACGCTAATGACCATGTTTCTCTTTTATTAGTGTAGATTGCTGTTGTAATACATTGCCACAAACCCAGTGACTTAAAAAACAACACAACTATTATCTTATGGTTCTGGAGGTCAGAAGTTTGAAATGGGTTTGACTGGGCTAAAATCAAAACGTTGCAAGGACTGGTTCCTTCTGGAGGATCCAGGAGAGATTCTACTTCCTTGCCTTTTCCAGCTTCAGAGCCACCCATACTCCATGGCTCACGGTCCCTTCCTCTACCTTCAAGGCCAGCACTGCAGTGACTCTGACACTTGCTGTTCATCATTATATCTCTGCAGACTTTCTTGCTGCCTTCTTTCTCTTACATGGGGCTCACTCGGAAAATCCAGAATAATCTCCCCATCTCAAGATCCTTCATCACATCTGCAAAATCCCTTTTGCTGGATAAAGTAACAGTCCCAAGTTCTGGTGATAAGGACATGGGAATCTTTGAGGGGACATTATTCTGACTACCACTATATTCTTTTTTACCTTCAGCAAAAATAAAAATTAAAATGCTGGTGATTTAAACATTGCCATGAAAGTAACCCAATGTCATTAGCTGCAAATAGCAACATTATACCTGCACTGTATGGAAAAGTATATTTTAAAAAAATCTATAAAACATGCTGAGAGGTAGAAGTGACTTTTTATGTTTAAAAGTGACCCTTGCATAAAACAGATATAATTTGGCATAATTTGGATTCATTTGTAATTCTCATTTAGTTAAGAGCATAGAAGTTGTCAGGTTATAAATGATGTTTGTTTTTGCCTGTGTTAGAACATAAAAACTATTTTTTAATTATTAATCTAAGGCCTCTATAGTAAATACACCCAAATTTTCTCTAGCTTTGCTCCCTAATACAACATTAAACTATTATCTACAATGGTGATCCTGCGGGTGGATAGGAAAGAACATTGCATGAGCACATACATATGTTTCATGATACATTCCTATAATAGGGTATTCACAAAGGAGGGAAGCCACTAAGAATTGACAAGATGACAAAATAAAGGAACTGATGGTGGCAACAAGAGCAAGATGTAAAATGAAGAGTCCCTGATAAAGTATCAAAAAATAAAGGATCAGGGAGATCGAGAGGCTGATCCAAAGAAAATAAATATTTATCTAGGGGAGCTAATATCAACCTCATTTCACAGGGAGAAGGCACTGTTGGGGAAATAAAAATATTAATATTTAGACAAAGTCTCAGAGTAAAAAACAGAGTTGCTGGAAGGCATTGAGAAATTCCAAAAAGAGCAGTTGGATAGCTCTTTGCCATCATAAAGGACTAATAAAAGAGTAATTCTGAAGCAATATAACACCTAATATAAATGCAAAATAATGATAGCAATGTTTTATATTCTCTATTCTAATTGTCAAATTCAATTAAAATATATTAAAAATTTGGTAATACTTTTCTAACTTAGACAGACCAAGAATTTCCACTAAACTATACTTCTCATGTTTAGTTAAGAAATTTTTGGAAAAATTACTTTTGCCTTTGGCTAATATATTCCTTGGGTATGCTTCTATAAGAAGAGAATGCAAGGAGCAATTATAATACTTCATAGCTTCACAACTGTTGTTATTCTCTCAGACACAGAAAAAGGAAAACACCTTCAGTTTGAGTTTGCATTTGCTCCTAGGAATAAAATTAGTTTTACTAATTCACTGTATCCACTTAAGCTTTTAGATGTTTTTTGGTCTCAGATAATTAACAGATACTGTTATCATTTTAGTAACCCAATTTCCATTGATTTTGGTCCTCATAAATTAATCTATTTATCAAAATACATAAACAGTTATTTTCAAAGCACGAAGTAAAAATTGTTATGGGTTCACCTTTGCTTTATTTATACCACAGAATAAATAATGGAATCTGCCAAAATGCCATCAACACCTCCACCCATCTATTCTTACTCTGCTTCCAATGAGAAATCATAACTTCTGATATTAAAATAAAGTACAAATGGGTAAATTCACTTGGTTGATGTTGCTATAATTCAAATTGTGCAGTGTTCTTCCAATGAGAATATTAAATATTGACATACCAAATTAGTACATTGTATAAGGTACAGAGGTTAAAATTTTAGGGAATAGATCTCCCATTTTAATATGTCTCATTATGCAATCAAAATTCTGAAAAAAAGGGAAAATACTGCAGTGTGCTATAAATATATAAAAGGTAGGATACCCAACTAGAAGAGACCATAAATTTGTTAGCATAGATTCTAGAAAACATGTTTGAGGATTAAATTTTATAATGATGTTTAGAATAGAAAACAATGGTTTGAGTAGTTCATAGGGCTCTCTAAGATCCATTCCACTCAAAACAAACAATTATGAGACAAGCTGGTTGTGTGGGGCTATGGCTTAACTTTATTGGTTTATAAAATAGAGTTCTATGTGATTTATTTGGATCTTTGTTTTTCACTCAGAAAAAAAATTTTTTTCAGAAAATAAATGGAAAAATAACCATGGGAACAAAAAAGGGTGGATACAACATGTCACTAGACCAGACATTTCTGGGTTCTGACCCTGACTGACACTAGAATCTACAAACTATTTAATATTTCTAAGCTTTATTTTTGTATCCAGGTAAAATTTCTTTGAGCTTGGTTTTCTAAAGCTCTCACTAAATTTTAGTCTGTAAAATCAGAGAAAAAGAAATTTCCCAAAGTATTCTACTGTAAATCTAAAAATGACCTATAACCAGAGACCGGGAAAGTCTGGGTTGGAGGTGGGGGTGGGTGTTCAAATGTGCTTTGCAATGTGAAACAGTATCCAGTGAGAAAACCTAGGACCAAAAGAAGCTGGAACCATATTGCAATCTACCCAACCATCTGCCCCCTAAATCAGATACAGGAATATAAACAAACTGTAAAACCTGCCAGTGATCCTTCATAGAAAAAACATAGTTTCTCAAGGTAAATATAATATGATGACTTCTTTATATAAATACTGGAGGCCCAGGGCATGAAACTCGTGCACTCAGGGGGTCCCTCAGCCCAGCCTGTGCCCTCTCGCAGTTTCGGAGCCCAATTGGGAGCAAGCCTAAGCCATCAGTTGGATATCCTTAGCACTGCCACAGAGGTGGGAGAGAGGCTCCCTCCACTGCTACTGCACTCACCAGCTGTGAGCCTAGCTTCTGGCTGAGCAGTGCTCTCCCTGTGGGAGTGCACTGACCACGGGGACAGATCCTGTGTTGAGCATCTGCCCCCTGGTGGTCAGCGCACATCATAGCAACTGGTCGTTCTGCTGTTTGGTCAATTTGCATATTAGCCTTTTATTATATAGGACTAGTGGCCCAGTGCACAAAATTCATGCACATTAAAAGGGAACTAATTAGAGAAAATATTTTAATATTGCTATTTGCCCGTTCTCTATAATAAAAGTGTCAGAGATGAAAGAAAATTAGTAAAATTTATATGAAAATCTTCCTCCTGTCAAAAGTCTGGGGCACGCCGCGGGACCCAGAGTCAAGTCCCTCTGCATCCGTGTGCACCTCGAACTCACACAAGACCCAGACCTGGCCAGCCCCACCCCCACTGGGCAAGATCCAGACCCAGCTGGCCCCACCCCCATCAAGCCCCACCAGGTGGGGGGCACAGCCTCAGGTCCCCCACCCCAGCCTGGCACCACGCAGCCTCAGGTCTGTGCTGATGGCTCATTATGGTTCATTACTGGAACCCTGCCCCCACTGTTGGTGCAGCAATCTTGTGTTAGGGGAACCCTGCCTTCGCTGTGGGCATAGCCATCTTGTGACGGCATGATGGAGTGAGGGTCAGTTTGCATATTACCTCTTTATTATGTAGGATAAGTATTTTATACATTAGTTCAGATGCATTGAGTAATAAGTCTGCCTTACTACAAGGGGGAGAAAATGAAAATACCTGTAGTAGGTTTATTGCAAGGAGATGTATACAGAAGTAAGGACCTTTAGATTGGGAGACCCAGAAAAAGTCTGTAGTTTTTATTGTGGTTTAAATTTCTCAGAAACAAGCCATAGAAGATCCCATATTTGTCCAGCAGACATATTAAAGGATATCTCAACAACTCAGGTCCAGGAGCTGTTTACATACACACACACACACACACACACACACCTGCACTCCCATAATTAGTGTGAAAATAAGATTCTACCTAGGCATAGGGAGCTATAGAATTTAGTTAATACTCTGCATGTTAGAAAATAGTCAGGTGGATTTCTCACCTTTAGAAAATAAAGGAAAAACACCAATTGCAATAACAGGAACAACAGCCTAAGATCTCTCAGAAATACTACACAGAAAGGACACAGTAGTTGAATTTAGAAAGGATATTTTTGGGGGACAGAGGGGAATACTAAATTATAGGAATTAAAGTAATATTTAGGTTTTACAAAGGTGTTAAAGATGTAATGTCAAGGAAGAAGAATTAAAATGCCATGAAGAGAAAATACATCAATATGGGGGGAAAATAAGGCAGCATAATAATCCAGATTGAAATTCAGAGAGAACTTAGACAAAAAATGATTATATAAAACATACATACAACTTTAATAGCAGAATTATACTTTGCATCATAAATAGATAAAAGCCAAATCTGCACTTCAGAGGTAAATTAGCCTAGTTGCTATGAGTACGGACTTTGGAGCAAGACTATTTCAACTCTTACTAGTTAGGTGGTATCAGGCAAATTACAAAACTGGTTCATGCTTCTGCTTCTATACATCTATACAATGGGAAAATAATAACAATATCTTCAATATAAAATTATTAAGAGGATTTAATAGCTGTAAAGTTTTAAAAGAATAAATGTTAGATATTCTTAATAATACCAAACCAGTAAGCTGGCATGTTGATGCATACATACTCCTAGAATGCAGAGAAAGTTCAAGAAAATGAAGGGGTGGGCTTATCAGACTCAAGGGCTACAAGTTCCTTAGAAGGAATGCATAAGTGAAGTAAAATAAAAATCAAAGACACAAATTAAGAAAATTTTCTTGAGCTGAAAGCAAACAACTAAAAGAATAAATACAAAACACAACAAAAAGTACCACCACAAACAAAGACAATGACAATAAACTACAAGAAGTTCACATGTTGGCTAATAGGATGTATGTAATTCAACAGAAAAGTAACAAAGGAATTCTCTGAAAATATTTTTTAAACAAAACAAAGCTAAGTTAAACCAAAAATCTAAAAAAATAAATAAATAAATTGGCAGGGGAAAATACCAGTTGTAATAAAAGACAAGAAGTCATGTTTCATTTTTCAACAATAAATTTGAATAAAATGAAGTAACAACTAAAGAATTTTGAGAGGAAAGAATGAGAAATCAGACTCTTATTCTGCCAAATATCATGCACATATAAAGGTCAGAAGAAGACAGTCTAAGTTACTCAGCATCTCAGAAAGCACAGCATTTATAATAAACATATAGAAAAGAAATATTGAAAAATATTTGGCAGTCAACAAAATGTGAATCAAAATTAAGAAGTCAGGTTTGGGGGATTTTAAGTGAGCCTTGAAAGAAGTAAAATAGATTATAATGAGTACTGTATAAAATCAATAGGATAAAGTTAAGTAATTGCTGTAAATATTAATCTAAATTGAACTACAAAAATTAAAATATAATTTTTGAAAATAAGTATGCACATTTTACAATAAATAAGAATTTGCTGATAAAAGAGCAATTCACTAATAGCAATTCATGTCCAATACCTTTTAAAATAAACAGATGAAATTTAAAACTGTATCATTTTGTACTTGATGAGAAAACATAGGTCCAATAATGTTTTACAGCTTTAAAGGTAATTCCCAGTAGAATTAGAAAGAAGCTATAAGCTTTCAATTTGCTAGAGAAAAAAATAAAAGGCAAGAAAACACTTCAAAAAGCTGAAGTTAGAAACTGAAGTCAATACTTTGTATCCTATATAATAAAGAGGTAATATGCAAATTAACCCTCACGCCCTCACAAGATGGCTGACTATGACCAGGCTGGCAGGGGGGTTAGTGAGGGACAACCAAACAACTGAAAAAGCAGGCTGCGTGGGGTTACCAGGCCAGCAAGGGGGTTACTGAGGGACGACCAAATGACTGAACAGAAGACTATGTGGGGCAACCAGACCGGCAGGGGTGCCATGAGGGGCGGCCAGGCCAGCAGGGGGGGCAGTAAAGGGTGACCAGGCTGGCAGTAAGGGGTGACCAGGCCAGCAGGGGGGCAGTTGGGGGCAACCAGGCCGTCAGTGGGGGGGGGCAGTTAGGGGTGATCAGGCTGGCAGGGGGGACAGTTAGGGGCAATCATGACAGCAGGGGGGGCAGTTAGGGGCAACCAGGCAGGCAGGCAGACAGGCAGGTGAGCGATTAGGAGCCAGTGGTCCAGGTTTGTGAAAGGGATGTCCAACTGCTGGTTTAGGCCCGATCCCAGTTGGACATCCCCCCCAAGCATTCCTCCAGGCCGCTCACGCTGTCCACTCTCAGTGGCCGCCCCCCAGGACTGGGAGACTCCACTGGGGCTGAGAGAACTGGGCACCGCCATCTTGGTGACGGAGTGATGGTTAATTTGCATGTTACCCTTTTATTAGATAGGATAAAATATAAATAAAAACATTATACATATGAAACTGAACAAAATAGATTGGCTGATGTGGCTCAGTGGTGGAGCACTGACCCATGCACCAGGAGGTCACCAATTCAATTCCTAGTCAGGGCAGAGGCCCATGATCCAGGCTCCATTCCTGGCAGGGGGTAGTATAAAGAAGGCACCTGATATATATTGATGTTTCTCTCTCATCAGTGTTTCTATCTCTTACTCCTTCTCCCTTCCTCTCTCTGTAAAGTCAATAAAAACATATTAAAAAAGAAGAAAAGTGAACAAAATAAAGTAAGGTTATTAGTGCTAATTTTATGCAATTAGCAATTACATTAAGAAAATAGAATTTGTTAACAAGGGTCATTTGATATTGATTTAATATTGATAAAAGATACAATCCATAATGATGATATAGTCATAAATATATATAAATCTGATAGGATACCATATATATAATACTTAGGGGACTTTGTTATACTTCTCTTAGTCATTAAAAGATTAGAAAAATAAATAAAATAATCTAAATAATATATTATCCTCAGAAAGTTTCTCATACTTACACTCAGTAAACAAAATTACACCTTTTTTCAAGTAACTATGGAAATTAAAATGAGGATTTTTCAAGCATCCATTCTTAAGAAACCTGCCAAAAAATCATCCAGATGCGAATTTATATCTCTGGGGTCCTTCACCAAAGGAATTTGTAAACGTTGATGTCATAAAAATGTTTT
Source organism: Myotis lucifugus (assembly GCF_000147115.1). Taxonomy (NCBI): domain Eukaryota; kingdom Metazoa; phylum Chordata; class Mammalia; order Chiroptera; family Vespertilionidae; genus Myotis; species Myotis lucifugus. Next base: position 14,866,532 of record NW_005871051.1, on the reverse strand, counting down.
CTTAAAACAAAAACTAATATATATATATATATATATATATATATATATATATATATATATCCAAAAAGCAACAAAGAATAAGTAAAAACATAAATAGATCAGTGTCTATTTTCAAAATTAGTTTCAAAAAGATGGCTTGTTCATTCAATCATTTATTTGTTCATATTGGAAACAATTGAATACCTGCCAATAACTGAGAATACAAGGATAAACAAGAAGTAGTATCCACCTACCTTCAGAGAAGAAAAACAGACAATAAAGAAACAAATGGATAGCCCTAACCAGTTTGGCTCAGTGGATAGAGTGTCGGCCTGCGGACTCAAGGGTCCCAGGTTCGATTCCGGTTAAGGGCATGTACCTTGGTTGCGGGCACATCCCCAGTGGGGAGTGTGCGGGAGGCAGCTATTGATGTTTCTCTCTCATCATCAATGTTTCTAACTCTCTATCCCTCTCCCTTCCTCTCTGTAAAAAAAATCAATAAAATATATTTTAAAAAAAGAAACAAATGGATATATAATAAAATATTGGCTAGTAACTAGTTCCACATTAGGGCTCCGCACCAATGAGGTTTATCAGGGAGGTCTTTTGAACTTCCAAGCAAATGTTTTTCATGTTATACACTAAATAGACTTTCCCAGAAAATACACATGCAAAACTAGCTTATAGATAGTTCAGATACTATTCTACTGTAGGGTTTGCTTTAATAAAAACCCCAAGCATAAAAAAAGAATGTTATCCAATGTTTCTGCACATCTTAGAACTCAATTTTATGAAGAAATTCACCACATTCATTAAAAAACAACTTTACTAAAACATAACTAGCATTTTTGAGAGCATAAGTACACAGAAAGATGAATATACACATTCATTCACATAAACTCAATTATGCCTGAAGGCAGTTGTATAAAGAAGAGAAGGGCAGGGTTCTCAAAAGGGATGCTTTTTGGTCTTTGGTACCAGTTAGGGACTAGATAACTCATTCTTGTTTCACTTTTTGTGAAAATCTGCCTTGCCTGCATAAAATTTCCAAAATTGAACATTTTTGCCTCGAGGGATTACTTTAAAAATCAAATTCTTTAGGTAAAACTTACCTATGTATACTTTGGTGAGTTTTGACAAATTCACACCTTCCCACTACAATTTCAATTTTTAAGGTGAATCAGAACTTGTGAAAATAAATTTTAAATCATTAAATGAGGTCAATTTTTAAAGCCTCTGATATTTTTTTTGTGTTTGCTTACCAAATTTGAAACTATAAATTGAAAGTCATTTAAATCTTTTGAAAACCCAGTCTTGTTTAGTAAACCAATAAATCTCATGACCCTCTTTCATGTAACTTGGAATTCACAAAAATTGATACCATAAGAAATAATGTTGCAAAACAGAGAGGCAACATATGTTTTATTTTACTCGCCCCAGTTTCCTAAATAGATAGTACTTGCCTGGTTACAGATAATGAAAGGGTAAAACAATAAATATCTGCTGTGTGAATACATGAGTGAATGAATGAATGAATGAATGAATGAACCAAAAGTTCTCTACTAGTTTAAGTAGCATTAGAAACGTTTGGATAGCTAATATCACAGATGTGAGGAGACAAAACAAAAACCAAAACCTCATAGTATGTTCTGAGATAAAAATATCAGTCTCTTCCTCCCAGAACCATTTCTCTGCACTGCCCTGCATCCCTCCCTGAAAACAAACCCCCTTCTGCTACCAGGTTATTATTCAGTAGCTAAAAGAATCACTTTTGCTCTCAAATGCAATTCTTCTTTGGAGATCCCCTGGTCATGCAACATATTACATTTCCTGTCCTTGTTTTTGTCCACCACCTAGATCTGAGTCTCTGAGCTCCCAGGTACAGCCTTCTCTCTCAGGCCAGAGTCCAACAGCCTCGTTGGTTTCATTGGCACAGGCAACTCGGTGTAACACTTGCCTTACAACCTTGCAGTTCAACCAGAGGGGCTTCCCCTCAAGTTACTGCGCATTTGTTCCAGGAACTTAGTCCCTCAGGACTAAGGACTCTAGTTTCTCTCATTCTGTGACCCTTAACCTCCCCCATGTCTTTTCCCATCTCCCTTCACTGTGCTGCTGACGCCTATTGTTATTCCTTCTTTATAGTTCTTGTTGACCTTCCCCTAACATAAGCAGATGTAGTGTCGATTTCTATACTCTCTGGTTGCCTGGACTTCTTCCAGTAAGGAGCCTGCGGTCGAGTCAACCCATGCTGTCCAGCCACCGTGTAGTTTCCAGGATTGGCCTCTTACTGCTTCACTTTCCCCATGGCCTACCGTGTTAAAGCTATCCCTCAGTGGTCATGTGATAGTCACAGCTGATTTCATGTTAGGTTGGAAAAGAAAATGGACACATGATCAGTGTAAAATCATCTCGGTTCCAACCACCTGCCTGCCTAATGCCATAGCTGGGGAAGCTGCTTCCCCCCTCGGCAGGCCATCTGGTCTCCTGCCCCTTGCTCTTCTCCGGGCTCTCCTCTTTAGCACGTTGCGTCTCATCCCCTGGCCTGTTGGCAGTGAAGTGTGCAGGAGTAGAAGAGGAGGATGAGAGGGAATGAAGAGGAGAAACATAAAAAGAGGAAAACTGCCCGCTTGTCAAATAGACCACTGGTCCTCCTCAGGGTCCCAAAAGTCCAACACCCTCTCGCTGTCACGACTGTATCATGTGCAAAAAGCACTCACACCTACACGTGTGCACACACATGGTGTGGAAGGGTTTTATGAGAGAGTATAAACTGGAAGCAAACCCTCGTCAAAGCTAATGGTCACTGTGGCATGTTTATCATGGAACCTAATCGCTGGTCTTTTAGAAAATGTAGACCTTAATTATCGTCATTAGCAGATAAAAGATATTTTGCATTTCCAAGAGGTATATTGAGTGACAATCTTTAAGGTTTATACTATTAAACTAGGAAAGGAGTTTTTGTTTATAAATAAGCAGAACTGTAAAAATTGAATATTGATGCATGTTTTCTTTATTCTTAAAATGTATATGTTAGCTATTGCTTACTTTTCATGTCTAATAAAATAAGTATGAAAAAAAAAGGTTTCCAGAATGGTCTAGCTCCTTGCTGTCCACATTCGATATAAGCCAAGCCCAAAAGGAGAACCAAATAGTTGTTCCACTCTCCTCACACCAGTCCTCGCTTCACCAGGGTCCTAGTCACTGCTCCAGATCAGGATTGTCCCTCTGCCAAACAAAACTCTGTCTGCAACTTTGAAATACTGTCCCCTCCCCATTTCTAATACCAGGTCAGATATTGCATAGCGCTCTTAGCTAGTTCTGCAACCCAGGCATCTTAAATTAAGATCAGAATACTTAAGTTAAACTCAGTTAGTTATGCACTGATCCCAGCAATCTAATTATGTAAAAAATATTAAAGCACTTTAACTGCAAACTCTTATGTAAGTAATGCCTTCTCCTGCCATCTGGTGGCAAAAGTAAAAGGTATATTAATTATTGGTAGCAAGGCCATAAAACAGGCCTCATTGAGCAATCATAAATGTATCTGCCAGATTGCAGGAATCATCCTTTACTTAAGAAGTTACAACATTTGCAGCTTTGTCTTTGTTTTTAATAGGACGATGCTCTCTGCAGTTGTTTGGAACACTGCTAGCTGCAAGCTGAGCACATTAATAATGCCTCATGCTAACAACAGAACCATCAATTTTATACCAACAATCAAGTTAGACATAAAGCCTGATAATAATTCTCCATTCATTTTATATATACAGCAATTTCTAGCATGTCTAAATAGTTTTTTTTATTAATGATCAATATTTCTCAAGAAAGCTTTCAAGGGGATTGATGTTTTATCATATAACCTGGCATTTCTAACTTGCCACACTACCTAGAATCCTGCTTCTCACTTCACCTAAGGCATTATAACCATTGTTATAAAAGGATATTTTAAAGTTTAAAAAAAATAGTTTAAACTATGAGCAAGTTTATTTGCATTATCGGTACTTTACTGCATTTTTATGCTTGGGTTCTTTTATCATTTAATAAATTGGAAGTGTTACATGTAATTTTATATCAGAGAGTCACAAAATTAAAGAATAGGAAGAACTGTCAGACATTGCAAGGTTCATTTATCTACCCAAAGGATGTTTTCTACAATATCATTAACATGTAGTTATCCAACTCTGCTTAGATACTTTCAATAACAAGAAAACTCCACTGCTGTTGTGACAACACCCATCCCTAGAGAATCCGGAGAATTCAAATGTATTCCCTGCATATTACCCACATTGGCCTTGGTTAGCTCTCTGGAGTCCAGCAGAATAAATTCATAGTCTGCAATATTTGAAGACAGTTGACAAGCTCCAAATACCAACATTTTCTCCTTTAGGATAAACATATCTAGTTCCTTCAACTATTTCTCACGGGTCATAACATCAATGTCTACACCCCTGGTCTTTCTCTTTTTTTTTCTTCTAATTTGAAAATATAGGTAATCAAAATGAGTGCAAATGGACAAAACTCAGATTAATTTTATGATATGTGAATTACATTTCAATAAAATATTCATAAATTTATTTTGACTAAACTCCAGAGATAGAGATTGTGACGAAAAGAAAGTTGATGTGGCTGTATTATTAGACAAAGTAGACTTTAAGATAAAAGCATTGTTAATGACAAAGAATATCAGCACAGACTGAAAAGGGGCTCAGTTGACCAGGAAGATAGGACAGTTCTAACATATGCTCCAATAACATAGCTTCAAAAACTGCCACAACCATAAGGAGAAATGAACAATTCACAACAAAAATGGGACACGTTTAACATATCTTAAGAACTGATACACCAGGCAGACACAGTCAGATGGACATGGAAGGTTTGAATGAGAGAGTTCGCAAGTTTGACCTAGCGAACACAGGAAACAATACACACATTCTTCAGCACACGTGGAATGGAGCACCCACGGGTCTGTTAAGCCAGGCTTAAGATATTTCAAATAACCCACATTATATACAGCATATAATCCAGCCACAGCACAACTCATTTAACAATTTAAGAGGTAATTGTTAAACTTCATGTTTAAAAGTTTAAAAATACTCTTCTTAATCACCTATGAGTCAAAATATAATTCCTAATGGATTTTAGAAAATATTTAGAACTGAAAGGTAACGAAAACACTGTGCACTGAAATTTGTGGGATGCAGCTAAGGCAGCGGATGGATCTCTCATCTCTATGTGTCATCTGACCACTAAACCAGACCCTGGGGGTTCACCTTAAAGTCTTTTCAATGCGTGCCTTTTCCCTTTCACGTAAGGCAACTTGCGTTACAGGGAGGAGCACCAGTCTTTCACAACCAACGCCATCACTTATTAGTTCTAAGGCCATGAATATGTCTGCTAATCTTTGTGAATTTTATTCTCTTCAACAGTAAAATTGGTATTATAGTATTTAATGAAGTACAGGCCATTAGCTACCATGCAGTCAGCTAATATTTCCAGTAAGCACTTCCCATTGTGCTATTCCCTTGCTTAAAATCTTTCAATGACCCCTCATTGCTCTGAGAATAAAAATAAAGCTGCTTAGCTTGTCTTTTGTAAAAGGCACCACATGAATTGGCCTCCAGCAGCATATATGGTCTTTTCACAAGTCATAGTCCCCAAAGCTCTCTCATCCAGGCAAATCCGTCTTTTCAGCTCTGATTCTCTCTGTGATGCAGAGGACTTTTACCTCTGTGCTCAGTCTTCCAGGAATGCTCTTCACTCTCCATCTCTCTTAACTGTTTCTTATCTTCTCTCAATCAGAAATAAAGTATCATCTCCTGACCTCAGTAAATTCACCCATATATGGTTTTGTAGAACCCTGTATTTCCTTCCACTCATCCCAATTTCAGTTTTACCGGTGATTGTGTAATTATGTGATACGTCTTAGTCATCCAATAGATTTTAAATTGTATAAGGGCAAAGACCACATCTGTTTTTGCACTCAGTTTTACCTTAGTTCCTGGTTCCATACTATAATAGGTAATCAATAAATATGTATGTAAATTGGAGTCCAGGGCAGCCAAAGAAACCAAAAATTAAGAGGTGGAGATTCTGGAAAAAGACAGGCATAGGGATGTGAGCTCAATATTTGGCAATGGTTTCCCCTCAAGGAATTTTCTGATTCTAAGATGCTGAGGGTTAGAAGTTAAGAAGTTAGGGAGAGACACTGAAAAACAGGACAGATTTTTAGTAAGTGATGCAGCACTGGGAGAAAGAATTGGAGATAGCTCCTCAGGCTCTCAGTTGGGACATCTGGAATTTCTTAAGGGGTTTCCTCTCTCTTGGGGCCTTGCCTCTTGAGTCTACGTGCAGTCCCTTGGAGGAGACTGAACAGTGAAAGTGGCTTATAATACAATTCAAAGTTAAAAACCTGTCTCTGCTCCTCTCTCACCTCAGTACCTTGTCCCTTAGCACACAAGACCATCAAATCTTTGTCATAAGGTATCTTGTCACACGCTCACTTATTACTATCTCATTATATTATAGTAGGATCATCTTAAATTACTGACTCCCAGGATATGGGAAAGGTATTCTGCCTGAGATCAATAATTGTTTTCCGATATATAATTTTTTCATAGTCCAAGAGACCTTATTTCTACGTAGTTGTTATTATAGGTGATGAGTAATTGTGATCTATTTTCTTACTTGTAGGGTACCTACTTTTTCTGGAATTATCGAGCTTACTAAAATTTTCTATTTATTTGTTTCTACTTATACGTATATTACACAGCTATATCTACTTTATAGACATATATTTAATGCAGAAAAAAAGATTCCTATGTATTAGTACACAGAAGTATAATCCATTTGAGGCAAAAGAATGCCAATTCTTATAAAATAGCTGCCCAGAACTCTTTCATTTTGTAGAGTAATTTCAGTTTCTGTTATACTAGCTTTTAAAAATTTGCAATTCTAAAACAATTATTATAAATAGTGGAGAGAAAATGGAAATAGCTATGATTTGAGGGTTTCCTTCTGTTTCTGCATTTTTAGTTCGCTTTTTCTGGAAGTGATAAGCAGTGAAAGATAAGAGAGAGAAGAGAGAGAGAGAAATAGAGAGTCTGAATAATTCACCAAATGAGAAGCATACAAATTAAACTCTGAATAATTACAGGCAGCTTATATACTTTATTCCTCTTAACACCTTTGCTATTTTTGTAAAATCATTAGTGTTCTTAAGATTATTTCTCTTAGAGAATCAGATGTTGGTTCTTTTACCCATTATTAAAAGTATTCATCACTGTCTTTGTCTCCAAAATTAAGGCAGGTTCTTGTTTTAACTTTTCTCAAAAGAAACTGTTCTTTTTCACACTGGAAAAATATAATAGTTGGCTATCTTGGAGAACTACTGAATTATACAATCAAAACATGATAATAGATGAAGTCCAAGCTCATATATGTAAGATGACCTAAATCATGTAGAAGTATATTTTTAGTAAAAATTTTGGTTTCTTAGAAATTATATAGCTCAGATGAGGGCTGCTCATAGGCAAATGGTTGTGAAGGTTGATGAGTGTCCAATACCTTTGCACTCCCCCTTTTGTCTGATTGACCTCTTACTCTCCTGATCTGTGTCTACTCATTACTGGAAGCCAATCAGAGGTATGCCAAGATCTAAATCATTCCTCCTTTATCACCTCTCTTCAACAAGTCCATTTTCTCAAAATCATTGCAAGATAAAAGCAACTTTATGGAAAGAGGAGTAGGGAGATAACTCAAGCTTTTCCTTACTGTATGAGAACAATGCAAACCAAAAAATATGATCTTTTCTCATGTTATTTTCAATCATTGTGTGTATATTGAGAACTTGAAAATATTAGAGGTAATTTGCTACACAGGACACAATGTTTAAGTAAATGCCTATATTTTGCATGGAATTTATAGCAATTTGACTTGGAATTTATAAAATATTTCATTCTGATAAGCAAAATAAAATCCTTCAAGTAAGTGAAATTTTATTCACATTAAATATTTGGTTCTTACAATTATCATAAGCTCCTCAATTATTCCCAAGATGAGAATACTTTCATCTTTTCCCAAACTTCCTCCTAAATTCAGATACTAGTGCTATAAAAAAATGAGTGAGGTGGGCAGTTCTCAAGGTTCTATTCCAGATCCTCTATTCCAACCATCTTGCTCTACTTTCAATTCCTATTTTCTCCTGGTATCTGATAACTGGCCTTATTTTCTATACTCTCTTTGGGATATAAAACTTTAGTTTTTCTGTCTTATTGGCTTGTAATAAGGTTGTTTAGATAGGGTGAAAAGTTTTGCAACTCAAAATGTAGTTTGGAAAAGACGACTGTATACCTTGTGCTCTGCAAAACATATATTTGACTATAGAGTTAATATAGCATATGGCTGGATAATCTGTCATTCTTCTAAATATGGCTTTGTACTTCTTATCTTTCAGTGCATGATGAAAACAATGGGAATAAATGACAGAATTTATTGACAGCTTTCAAATTTGTATTGCCAAGAAATGCATTTTCATCTTGACAACAGCTGAATCCTAGAATCATAAATTAGAAATTATAGCAAGTCATTACTTTACAAAAAAAAGACCAAGAAAAGAAAAGAAAGAAAAGGAAAGGAAAAGGAAGGAAAGAAAACCAAGCATAGATTCTTCCTTATTCCTCTTTTTTATAGTTCAATATTCTTTAATGGTTGCCTTGACAGTAATTATTGCAAAGTATGCCAGGTCATAGCTAAAGACACACATATAAGTATTGCCTACTTACTTTAATCCATACACATTCAATTTACCAGCTGGGGAGTTTTGACCCTTCCGCCCCTTGATGGAGTATTCTATGTTTAAGAAGTTTTGCTCATAAATCACCACATCTTAAGTGCCTAATTTAGCATTCACAACAGTTGGCTTTATTGTTTCTATGCTACATATGAAAATTCCAAAAATATGGAGTCTGTGGAAAACTAGAATTAGAAATATAATGTTAAAATTCTAGGGGTTCATTGCTTTTTGAATTTACTAAAATGTCTTCTTGTGTTGCAAATCTTATGTTATTTGGTAGAAAGCATAGACAAACATTGGCAGAGCTGACTGTACTGTGTTACGTGGTCTATGGGGCCAGTTCAAGCAGGATTGGGGTCTCACCACCTAAAAAATCTTTGTAATTTAATTATAGTTCTAGAAAAAAAAAGTCAAGAGATCTTGTTTAAAACTGCAATATTGTGGGATGAAGTGAATATGATGACATAGGAAAGGACAAATGGAAAGTACACAAAAATACGAGAAAAGTATGATTCAAAAAAATTTACTGATCAAAAATAACTAGGAAATTAGGTGATTACATAAATGGCATAAGCCAAAACTGCAATATTGCTACATAAAAACTAAGGTTGCATTAAAAAGGATAATGGCTACCGAGGAGAAAGAGGTCAATAGTCTCACTATACGTTAGACATACCGAAGCATTCTGTCCACATCATAATTTAAGAGAGCTATGGAAGAACTAAAGAGCTTCTAAAAGGGGTAAAGCAGAAGTTGGGTGGGATATGAGGAACATTTTCATTAATTCCATAAAAGTTTAAGTACCCATAGTAGTAGTAAAGGGGTCAGAAAACCCTGAATCATGGGCCAGCTTCTTGTTGTAGTAATAATTCTTTATTGGACCAGGCACACTCACTCTTTTATATATTGTCAGTGAGTGTGTTTGTGCTACAGCATCAGAGTGAGTAGATGCATCATAGGCTGTAGGGCCATACGTTTATAATATTTTCTATCTGGACTTTAAGGAAGGGTTTTCTGACTTCTGGTTCAGTAGAAGAAATAAAAGCTACATAATAGGTCCCCACTAAAGTTTACAGAAGATGTCCAGCTGGCGAGGCTCAGTGGTTGAGCATTGACCTATGAACCAGGAGTTCAGGGTGCGATTCCTGGTCAGGACACATGCCAGGTTGCAGGTTCGATCCCCAGTGTGGGGCAAGCAGGAGGCAGAAAATCAATGATTATTCTCTCCCATCATTGATGTTTCTATCTCTCTTTCCATCTCCTTTCCTCTCTGAAATCAATCATAATGTTTACAGAAGATTGTGTATCAGTGTATGCATGTGAAGAAACTATCAGAGGCTGTGTGATCTGTCTAAAGGTAGTATAATCGAGAACCCAGAAATAATCCCTTACATTTATGGTCATTGGTTTTTAACAAAGATGCCTGGAAAATGAAATGGGAAATAATAGTATTTTAAACAAATGCTATAGACATCCATATGCAAAAATGTGAATGTTGATCACTAGATCATACATTAAAATTAACTTGTAATGGATCACACACCTAATTTTAAGAGTTAAAACTATACAACTCTTAAAATAAAACATAGGATAAGTTTTCAGAATCATGGGTTAATTAGTTATTTCTTAGATTGTACCAAAAGTACAAGTAATTAAAGAATTTATAAATTGAACATCAAAATTAAAATTTTTATGTTCCTTAGGATACCACATAATGGGTGAAAGTATTTGCAAGTCATATCTGATGAGGAATTTTTATCCATAATATATATTAAAAAACAAAACATGGTCAATTGGGAAAAAGGGAAATATCTGTAATTCTTTCAATAATAAAGATATATTAAAAAAAATAAAGAGTTAATTTCAAAACTGAACCAAGACCTTGAGTAGATATTTCTCCAAAGAACATATAAAAATGGCCAATATGTAATAGAACAAAAAAAAACTTCTTAAGAGTATTAATCATTAGAGAAATGCAAATAAAGACTATAATCAAATATGATTTCACATTCACTAGAATATAATCAAAAGACAGAAAATAAGTGATGATGGTGATGGGAGAAATTGGAACACTCAAATATTGCTGCTAGAAATGCAAAATGGTGTAGGCACTTTGGAAACAGCTTTCCAGTTTCTCAAAATCCTGAACATAAAAATTATCATGTAACTCAGCACCTCTACACCTAGGTATCTAGCAGGGAGAAATTAAAACAGATGCCTACACAAAGAACTATAGAGGAATGCTCATAGAAGCTTTATTCACAATAGCCAAAAAGTCATAAAAGCCCAATTATCCATCAACAAGTAAATGGATAAAAATGTGCCATGCATATACATATATATGAATATTACTCCATCATAAAAAGGACTGAAGTACTTATAAATGTTATGGCATGAATGAATATTGAAAACATAATGCTTCATGAAATAAGCCAGACAGAAAAGAACTTACATGACTCTACAGGGGCTAGCAAAAGTATGTTTGCAGTTGTAATATAACTAAATAATACAATAATTAATAAATAATAAAAGAATAAACTGCTTTTTGAACTCAGAACTGTAAACCTGCTTTTGCAAACCCTGCAATTTTATGTAAAATGTCTAGAATGGACAAATATATAGAGGCAGAAATCAGTTTTGTGTTTCCTAGACGTGGAGGTGAGAAAGATCGACTGATGATGATTATAGACTTTTTTTTTGGTAATGATGGCTATATCCTAAAATTAGATTGTGTTGATGGTTGTACAATTCTGTGGATTTACTATACATTATGATATTGTAAAATTAAAATAAGCAAATTTAATAAAAATTGAATTACCACAAAATTTTAATGAAGAAGTCAAAATGTTAAAAATTCAAAGAAAGATTTCTAGTAAACATTTTAACCATATTTTGGAGGATGTGAATAATGCACTAAATGTTTCCTTAACATATATCATGTCCTACAAAATAGTTATAATTACAAAGAGAGGAAGAGAGAGAAACATCAATGAGAGATAATCATTGATTAGCTGCCTCCTGCACATCCCCTACTTGGGTTGGAGCCAAAACCCAGGCATGTGCCCTGAGCAGGAATCAAACCGTGAAACTCCTGGTTCATAGGTTGATGCTCAACCACTGAACCACACTAGCTGCATGACAATTTTTTTCTTAAAAACCAATGTTCAGTACAGAATTTCAAATATATGAGCAAATAGAAAACTGTCCATAATTTTTAACAAAAGGAGTAATTTACATTCTGATGGCAGACATTGTATGAGGTAGAAGTTATTAATACTAAACGTAAGAAGGTTGAAACATGAGAATGGAAGGTACTCCTGATGTAAAACATAAATGTATTGAAATGACTAGTACTGTTAATATCAATTTTATGTATTGATCAATTATAATAGAATTTTATAAACTTAGTACTAACATTAATCTAAGAGTACAAACATATTACGAAAGTCATTTCCAAAATTTGCCAATATAATTCCTTAATCTTAGCTAAATATAAATTCTCATTACTTGCAATATTTACAACGTTTATCTCACAATCACCACATTGGACAGAACCTTTACAGACTTTTAGAATCAACTCTCAATTATTTAAGATAACACATGTAAGTAAGGCTCACTCCTTTTTTAAAATTGCACCGGTTTTTATTCTTATTGGCTCGTATTTTCACAACAGCACCATTACTTGCTGCTGCTCAGATACTGTATAGGAATTTTAACTATGACCAAATAAAATAAAGGAAATTAATATCCTAAAGACTAAATTAATTTTGGATAATCTAAAGATTTCAATATATGTCATTGAGTAATTTCAGGAAATCAAAGACAGATTTGTGTTCTAAGTCCCTTATCAAGTGTAATCGTAGGTGTTATTTAGTTCACAAGTCTAAATTTGTTTCTTCATTTGCAAAATTCATGGCATAATTTTATTGTTTGTTTCAAATGGATGCTATCTGGATTAAATGAGAAAATGCTTTAAAAAGTACTAAATCAAATTTACCCATTTAACTTGTGAGATATCAGATATACTCTCCAAATCATAATTTGCTCTTTATGCTACCAGCCAAACAAGTTTATTGTCTCTATCTCAACAACTATTCTTAGAGATAAGCATTTTGGAAAGAAAAGTTTAAGAGAAAATGATATAATCAACATAAGGGAATGGAAAAAGACTAAGCAAATAGCAAAAGACTAGGAAAAAGAACATGCAGGAAACCAATATTTTATTTTTACTAGCCCTTTCTATTTGTAGAGAACCTAGATACTTTGTTTTAAAATACTGCTTATAAAAATTGGTCTACCATTATGATTTGAGTTCCCATTTATATACCAAAACTACCGAATGTGGATTAGTTATATCCAATACATTTTCACTTTCTAAATGAACTCAAATGAAACAAACTTCCAGCAAGGAAGTTATATTAACTTTCCTGTCACTGTTATTAAAATAATTTTCATTTCAAATTCAGTGAGTCATTTTAGAATATAATAGGAAAATTATCAAAGTAATTCACTTATTTTAAGAGTGTTCTAAATAGGAATAAAATGAGCAGTTAAGGATAAAATTTGAACCTTAATTCAAAACACCCTAGCCTTTTAAACACACCTCACTGATATACTGAGAAGTCTTTATTATACTTTTTGAAAGGTTAAAAAAATGCTTAAACTTAGATATGATCAGGAGGGCTAAGAATTTAATGGATGGTGTTATAAACAAAAGCCTTGGTTAAATTCAAAGTTGTTACTTATTAAAAAAATAAATCAACCTAAGCCATTTGAGGAGTAATGCATATTCCTAATCCACTGAGAAATATCTCACTTATTTATGGCTCATCAATAAAAAATATAGGTAGAGAAGAGATACATGATAGACAAGATACTTTATGACTTCTGGGATGTTCAAATGGATTGAGGGAGAAGAAACTAGCATTTTAAAAAGACAATAGGAACATTATCTTGTCTCTTTATTTCTGATCTTGGAAATAAAAACTTGCTTTATCTACTTAATATGTTTTATAGAATTCCTTTTTCAATTATCAGTGAGTATAGTAATCATATATGTAGGTAAACCATAAGTCATGTACATCAGAGAAACTTAGAAATTTTAAATCAGTTCTCTTGAAATATTTCTTAAAGAATAGTAAAGTTGTTAGACACAAACTCCCAGTGGCTACTATTTGAAAGTAAATTTCAGAGTAAATACTATGTACAGGAACAAGATTGATGACTTATTTACTCAGAGGAACTAGAAGGTAGCAAGTATAGACAATTCTTTCAAAAAATTTGACTCCAGATGGGAGGAAAGTGATGATGATTGCTGAAGGGTATCCTAAATAATAAAAGCCTAATATGCAAATTGTCACCTTGGGCAGTCGTTCAACCAGGAGTTTGACTGGGAGTTTGACCACTCACTATGATATATGCTGACCACCAGGGGGCGGCACAGAACATGGTAGGCATTGGCAACGTGGCGCTGGCAGCAGGCGGCAGTGGAGGCACTGCCGGCCCAGGTGGGCACTGGCGAGAGCAGGAGTGTGGCAGGAAGGCGGAGCAGGTGAGCAGGCGGTGCCAGCCAAGGCGGCTGCCCTGCCGATTGTCCTGCAGACAGCTACCAATGGTGGCGGTGGGGGGGGTGGGGCTGAGGGAGCCAGGCGGGGGGCCTGGCCCTAATTGATCCTCCCACAGGCATGATGGTGGAGCAGGTGAGGGGGTGGCATCAGGCCAAGGTGGGGTGTCAGGGGGGCTTTGGGGTTGTGAGGCTGGGGGTGCGAGCTTGGGCTGTAAGCTTGAAGTTGTGAGCTGAGGCCCAATCCTTGCAGGTCACCCCAAGGGACCCCGCCGGTGCATGAATTCGTGCACCGGGCCTATAGTATCTATATAACAGCCTAAGTGACCATTATGGTGGAATGATCAGAACAACCGGTTGCTATGATGCACACTGACCACCAGGGGCAGATAATCAATGCAGGAGCTGCCCCCTGGTGGTCAGTGCACTCCCACAGGGGGAGCAGCCGCTCAGCCAGAAGCCGGCCTCATGGCTGAAAAACGCATCGGCAGTGGCGAGAGCCTCTCCCGCCTCCATGGCAGTGCTAAGGAGCTGCAAGTTGAGAGGTAAGGAGCCTGCCATTAAAGAGCAGTGAACCAAGTGGTAAGGAGTGAGCTGGCGGGCAGTAAGGAGCAAGGGATCCTGGATTTCGAGAGGGATGTCCAACTGCCGGCTTAGGGGGGATCAGGCCTAAGCCAGCAGGCAAACATCCCCCGAGGGGTCCTGGACTGCGAGAGGGCACAGGCCGGGCTGAGGGGTCCCCCCTCCCCCAGTGCACAAATTATGTACACCGGGCCTCTATTATAGAATAAAGGTTTGCATGTTTTGCTGTTTTTTTTGTTTTGTAAGTTTTTGGTGCTGTCTTCTTGCTTTGATAGGGACAAAACTTGTTTTTAAATATTGATGTGAAAAATCTAAAGGGGACAAACTCAATAAAAATATGAGATAAAGAAGGAAAATTTGTTTGGAGCTCTGAGAATGCTGGAGAGGGTTGGATTCAGACCTCCTGTAAGAAAAGGACACGACTATTTTGTTGTTGTTAATCCTCACCCAAGGATGTTTTTCCATTGATTTTTTAGAGAGAGTATAGGAAGGGGGAGAGACACAGATAGAGACACGTCCATTGGTTGCCTCCTACCTGAGCCCAGACCAGGGCTGGGGATCAAGCCTGCAACCAAGGTACATGCCCTTGACCAGAATCGAACCGGGGACCTTTCACACAGCAGGCTGATGTTCTATCCACTGAGACAAACCCGCTAGGCCAACACCACTATTTTAATAAGTGGGAAAGCACTGTCAAGAAGCAGGTAAGTTTCAGAGCCATGCAGAGGACCTCCCATATGATTTACATTTCCACTGAGAAGTAAGAAGCAAAGTCATTTAATGAGCAACACAGCTGGAGGGGTGTCCTCCGAGACCCGAGGGGAGTACAACATGTTTAAAACAGTCATTTCAGTTGCAAATGAAACCTAACTGACTTGAAAAATTGCAGTTGCCAGATAGTCTGAGACAAAATTAAGTTGGAAAGCACAGGGCCTTTTATAGCACTTTAATGCTGATAAAATAAATTTCTGTAGGCAATCCTCAAGGTAGCACACAGAGGGAGGCTCAAAGGCGAGTTCTGCGAGGTCAGATGGAATAGACCATAGTTAGTGCAGCGAACTCTTCCACCCAGCAGCAGCCCGGGGTTCCTCTAAAGTTCCACCTCATGTGCTCAACACTCTGGGCTATTGCAAAGAAAATCTTGCTTCAAATTTTTTAATTGATAACATTTTAAAACAGTATGCACATATCTTAATGGATATTAATATGGTGGTTTGAGAGGGGAAAAAATGTTTGGCTTGGAAAGTATCTTGTGCTGAAATAATTTTGAGGGAAGTTGGCTTCCCATGTGTTGCAAAATGCTCACAGTCTTTGTCATGCTAATGAGCGACCTGACTTCAACACAGAATGACATAATATGCACAATATTTTTAAAACATTTATTCACAAACACTTCTTTTTTCATTAAACACCTTGTAGGACTTCTATGCCATACAACAAACTTGGGGAAATGTGGCTTACTAGTAAAACATGTTTATACTTTGCCTAATCCTTTCCATTAAATGATAAGGACTTGTCTTACCATGCTTGGCTTACATTTCAGAATAAAAGAGCTTAGAAAATCCATATGGATGTAAGAAAAACATATGTATTATTTAAAATATTGAATGCATACTTAAGAATGAACATGTTTTTCTTGTGTATGAGATTAAGATGCACACATTTCTTCTCCCATTCAGATTCCAGATTTATGCAACTCACCCCATTACGGAGAGAACACCAGTCTAATCCTTTTATATGGTTTAATGCTCTTATTTTGTGTATCCCTTAAGCTGTTGTCAAATAGTCTTCCATAAAAATTATGGTTATCTACTCAGTAGCTGAACTCAGTGTACCAGTTTATTCCTCAAATCTGTTTCCTTTGTATAAACAAACAGGAGATGTATTAAAGATCACTGATAGTATTTGCTGGCCACTTTTACTGAATATGTTTCATGATTCAAAAATGAAGGGTATACAGAAAGGATTTAAGTTGTTTGCAAACTACGGTTTTTCCCAAAGAGACTTTAATTTTTCCCTCATAAGATTAAACACAAACAAACGCACCCACACTCAATAAAGGTTTGGATTTGTAAAGAAGCCCTGACTATAAGGACTCCTATATTAGCTTTGCTGTGAGAGAAAGTTGGTATTCAAATCCACTCTAAGTCCGAAAAGGCTTGTTTAATTTTTTAACACATTGCCATGTCCACACCACTTAAAACTTATTGCTAACTTAACCACAATTGTAGACCATTTCAAATTGCTTCTAAAAAAAATCAGTGATAATTAAACCACCAGGGATTCCTCAGTGGATACTTATATGCTCTTTTCATCTAAAATAGTATTTCTAAATTAGCTGAGTAGTGAAAGATTAAAGCAAAAAACTAAGGCAGCTGCTGGATGATGAGTGAAGGTCAGAACAGCAGAAGAAAGTTAAGACATCTTGTGTGCAAAATCAACTGATGTGGAGAAGCCAGAATTGGACCATGACCAAATGTGAAACAGGCACACACACACACACATTATGCATGCATGAGCACATATACACACACAACTAGTTATGTATGCATTGCATACTGTGAGGAGTTTTTTACACATAATATAAAACAGAATTATACAAATACTATATATTCAAGAACATTAATATTTTGAATAAATTAACAAAAACATGAGTATAGAAGACATAAAAATTGACTAACATTTCAGAAATAACCCACAAAACTTTCATGGTAAAAGATAGTATTAAAATTTAAAAAAACACAACTATGCAGTTGATTATGATGATTAAGTTATGGAGAACATTTAGGTGAGGAGAGTGCCTTAAAAAGGAAATGTTCAGAAAATGGTAAATGATCCACTGGGGTTAAACCCAACATAAAAAATATTGAGAAGTGAGAGTTGGCAAGTTGGAAAATATAGAAGTGAGTCACAGAGCTCAAAAGATAGTTTGGGGAACTGTAGTTGAGTCTTGATTACCAAAAAAAAAAAGCATCATGTTTTACAGGCAGTGATGAGTCATCAATGGTGTTTAAAAATTAAATTAAAATACTTAAATACATAATTTTAAGAGTCATTTTGGCCATAAGGAAAAAGTACTATACTGAGAAAGAACAAGGGAGTGAATGGTGTCATGGGATTAGAAGGTAAGTGCAATAATCAAATTAAATGATATTGAAAGGCAGTAACAAGAGGATGGAAAGGACAGAACACATGAGAGGAGAAAGGGTATAAAGGTCACCTTTGGAGGGCAGCTTTTAATATGAACGGCTAAGAGAGATCAAGAAAAGTGAAGAGTGAAACTAACATCAAGGTTTTGATCCAAAATGAATTGGATGATTGAAATGTCATTTTCAAATACGGGGAACACAAAAGATTCACATTATTTTGAACATCAAGGCAAAATAGATGACTATATTTGGGGGTTAAGAGTGGATAGGTAGACATGATAGGTTCAGTTTTGTAGAAAAATTAATCTTGGATTTTCAAGCATCTTAGAGCCTATGGTATAATACAGTGGTAACATGAGAGGATCAGGGAAAGTCCGTTTGAAACAGCAGGACTCATTACACCTAGTGAATAAATAAGGCTATCACTGAGCAGAGCTGTCAAATGTTGAATGCAGCTTAACTCAAATGGTGTATCTTTCTTAAGATGCTAGTGAAACAAAAACAGAATGACCAACAAATTTAAATTCTGCAAACAGTATCTCAAACAAAATACCAATAGTCTCTCATCTGTATTCATCAGGAGAGCTGCCAGACAATGTACATACATACCTTATCATAGAGACAATGATAATTCTTAGCACCCTGGTTTCACTTATTAAACAAGCATAGCACTGCATAGTTACTATTATTGATAAATATAATTGTAAGAAAATCTCAATGAGAAACCCTATAAGTCACTGAAGTCAAATTTATTAAAATGCCTGATAAAACATCAATACACTAAATGTCAAAAACTGAATTCATCTTATTCAGTGATTAGCCCAAAATGAAATACCACAGCCTATAGAAAGAATGGTTTTATTTCCAACTGCAAAGTAATCAAATGAGTGAGTGCATTTATTGAAGTAATTTTAATCTATTTTTAAATTCCATTACATGCATTTCAAAGTGCTCCAATTACAATCATAATGATTAAAATGGCTCTTCCAAAGTATTAGCATTCAATTGCTTATCTTTAAGCACACCAATATTTTTCTTTCAGTGACAGAACAAACAGGAAAAATATTCAGACTTCTGTTATTCATCTATCTTTATAAAGCAAACATGATACTAAAAGAGGAGAGAAGGAATTATATTACTTAGAATTATATACAAGGAAAAACTCTACCTATGGAAGTTGAGAAATGATTTCAGAGCTATTGTGAGTATCAATAACAATGTATTCATCTAGAAAATCAATAATATTGATACCTGGCATGGTGATCAAGGATTTAATGTAATTTAGAATATAAAGACAACTTTTTTATATATCCTTTAGGAAGCTAGTAGATACAGGTTACATACATGAAAATCCAGAGAAAAATGAATATTCATTAAGTAGCAAAAGGGTTTGATGACCTATGGGGCTGATAAATATAAACCTGTCACACTTCAAATTATTTTTAAATTTTTAAAATAAATGTTAATGTTGCATGCAAGTTTTTTGTTGTTGTTGTTACAGTGTTTTATGTTTTTATCCTCATCAGAGGATATTTTTCCATTGATTTTTTAGAGAGATTGGGAGAGAGGGGGAAAGACAAATGGAAATTGGTTGCCTCCTGCAAGAGCCCCAACCAGGAACTGGGCCAGGGAAGAGCCTGCAACAAAGCAAGGTGCGTGCCCTTGACCAGAATAGAATCCATGAACCTTTGGTCTGCAGGCCGACCTCTATCCACTGAGCCAAAGCATCCTGGACAGAGTGATGCCACATGCTAGACTCACATGCAACATCGGCCCATGAGAAAGCCACACAAGAATACTGTCAGTCTGTCACATCTGCAAAGCGAGCACGCAAACCAGTAACAAGAGCTGAGAAATTGGTTTAGAAGTTTCTCTAATTCTTTAAGCACTTACGGATAATCTAATATATTCTTGGTAATGTATGAAGCAATTTCTGAACAAATGGATTAATTCAAATTTATGCAAATATTGATACCAAGTACCCCAATGATCTGGTCTATTCTGAGGCCCTCCTTAGAATATAAAATACCACGTAACTCCTCTAGGTGAACAATTTATGAGAGTCCTAAAAGGACATAGGCTTTATGGAGGTTGGGGATGAGGTCCAGGATTCATATGAAACATATCTTTAGTGTTTTTCATTAATTAATCATTGTAGAAAAATTAGGAAGTAGAGATAAACATCACCACAAGAACAAAACACCTAAAATCCCATTATCATGCATTTATTACTATAGAACTTGGTATAGGTTTTCATATATATATATATTTTTCAAAATATATTTCTTTATATAGCATACTGGAGGCCCATTACACAAAATTTGTGCATGGTGGGGGGAGGGGGAGTGTCCTCAGCCTGGCCTGCACCCTCTCACAATCCGGGACCCCTTGGGGGATGTCTGACTGCTGGTTTAGGCCCAATTCCACTGGCAGTCAGACATCCCTCGCAATCGGGGACCACTGGCTCCTAACCACTCGCCTGCCTGCCTGTCTTATTACCCCTAATTACTCTGTCTGCCTGCCTGATTGCCCCTAACCGCCTGCCTGCCTGACTGATTGCCCCTAACTGCTTGCCTGACTGCCTGATCGCCCCTAATTGCCTCTGCCGTGGCCCCGCCTGCCATGGCTGCCACCTCTGCCTCGGCCCCTGTTGCTGTCTGAAAGGTCATCGGAATGATATCCGGAAGGTTGTTTAGCTGTCTGGTCTAATTAGCATATTATGCTTTTATTATTTTATATATATATGTTTTCAATGCATATGTATATATCTATTTTATGTGGGATATGTATAGACATGATTCTGTAACTTTTTTCCCTTTTTACAAAGTATTATTACTTTTCTTTTATTCTATAAACATTTATTAATGACTACATAAAATTCAACTGTGTATTCTATCATAGTTCATTTAACTGTCTTTTTGTAGTTTTTCACTAAATAAACTAAATTATTAATTATTAATATAATTATTTTAGAATAATTAATAACATTAATTATTATAGAACTGATTAATAATCTATAAAGCTAATATAATAATAAATAATATTATATTAGCACATTTGTACTTAAATCTTTGAATATCAATCCAATACATTCCTTAGGATAGGTAACTGAAAGTTACATTTCTAAGTCTGTCTTAAATCTTTCTTAAGGGTCAAATTACCCTGCAGGAATATAATAATGACTTAATCCAGCAATGTATATGGGTTCCAATTTTGATATCAACAACACTAGCCGTTATGATTCTTTATAATTATTTGTTCATATGATAGGTCATTCTTTCTTAAGTAGTGACATGATCTTCTAGGTTATATGGATATTCTCAAATTTATATGAACTTATGTGAGGAGAATCTATAGTGTAAATTCTAGCTGTTGTGTTTTGGAGTTAAAGGGTAGGTGATTGTTCAATTTTATAACACAGTATCACCATCCTAAAATGATAGCATCAATTTGTACTGCTAAAAACAATAAGTTTTTCCCTAACTGGTTTGGCTCAGTGGATAGAGGGTTGGCCTGCGGACTGAAGGGTCCCAGGTTTGATTCTGGTCAAGGGCATGTACCTTGGTTGCGGGCACATCCCCAGTAGGGGGTGTGCAGGAGGCAGCATGTTTCTAACTCTCTGTCATTCTCCCTTCCTCTCTGTAAAAAAATCAATAAAATATATTAAAAAAATAAATTTCTTTATTTACAAGCTCATTAACATGAAGTATGCTAAAACTTTAAGAAGTTTTCCAATATAAAAAATGAACTAAATCTATATATGTTATTTTGGTACATGTAATCATATTTTTATCCTATAATATAATTTGACTGTTTATAACTCTCAAAGCTTTCCCACTGCCCATAGAATAAAGGACACATGACATACATGGCTGTCCAAAATGTACAGCCTTCCTATCTCCAAGGTCACCCCCATGTTTCCCTTGAGTCCCATGTTATAGTTCTGCTGTATTTCATTGAGCTGCTCACATACTCTGCAACCCAAAGACTAAAAGAAAATAATATACTGAAATGACCTAAAATGAGATGAAAATTCAGTAAATAATAGCTCTTGATTTATTTCTATTTCATATTTGTGGTAGCATATAGGAATCATTAATATTATCACTAATCATCATCATCTTTTTTATGAAAAGAGTATGGAAGCTTTAATACTTTTTTAAAAAACTTTCTAATTTATCTAGTAGTACTCATATTGCACATTACAAATGTCACATTTCATATTAATTATGTAACTTTCCTGAGATTGTTCACCCAAAAAATATAGCAACCAATTTTACTTGTAAATAAGAGTCATCTGTTTTAATATCAATTTATATATTCCCTTTACAC
Organism: Myotis lucifugus; assembly: GCF_000147115.1. Lineage (NCBI taxonomy): Eukaryota > Metazoa > Chordata > Mammalia > Chiroptera > Vespertilionidae > Myotis > Myotis lucifugus. The sequence goes on along the minus strand of NW_005871051.1, from coordinate 14,844,136 downwards.
GTGAGATTAATCACAATTATTTTAACTATCTTAACCATTTCAAATCTCAAATCCCTCACTAAATTTAAATTTATATTATTCCAAGTTTGTATACCATTAGATTAATGCACACTGAGTTAATTAGGACCTAAATCAAATAAATTTTAATGATAAAACATATTCTCTTATTGTATATTTCCCATTAATCTATCTTGAACCATGTTATTGGAGACATATCAAGCTATGAGTCCATTATGATTCACAGAGCTTTTCTGCCATATTTTATTTTTGATATATTGTTGGCCTAGTAAATTTTCCTCTATCTGAGGCTACATAAAGTTTGTACATAACAAGCATAATTCTATTTCACAGTAATCTGTTATAGAACTGATTATAACTTATTTTAGGATATAGAAAATTCTGATTTAAATAATCTATTTAGTTCAATCTATCAAGCTAAAAATCTATTTAGTTCAATAATAAATCATTTATTCTTTATAATGTACCATTTTTATTTATTTTATTTCTCACTGGAACATTTTATAATTTCCACACAACCTTTAGATTATAGGCCACTACTCCAACTCTATAACACTGAGAAGCTGTACTCGGTAGTATGGAGTCTAAAGAGCACATATCCTTTCCAGCTTTAAGTCAGCAAAAAAGTGCAAATATTACATCAGCAATCAAGACAATAGACAGTTAAGCATCAGTAAAACAATAGTAAAGGGAACTAGGAAAGATATGTGAACTGATGTCTGTAAAGAAAAACACTTTTACACAATGGGAAACAGTGTAAAGTTCTTAATATTCATTTATTAAATATGTCCTATCCTGATATCTACTCAGGGGATCAAGAATTATTACTGACAGTTACTAAATGAGAACTGAGAAGTAGAAATACCTTTTAAATTGCTGGCTTAGAACCTAACAAACAGAAATAAGTCAGCTTTTATTAGACTTAGAGTTTGACCAATAATATTACAATGTAAGTGAAAATCCTATATAATAAAAGGCTAATATGCAAATCAACCTTACGGTGGTCGCTATGATGCATACTGACCACCAAGGGGCAGACGCTCAATGCAGGAGCTGCTCCCTGGTGGTCAGTGTGCTCCCACAGGGGGAGTACTGCTCATCCAGAAGCCAGGCTCACAGCTGGCAAGTGCAGCATGGTGGCAGAAGCCTCTCCCACCTCTGCTGCAGGCAGGCAGTAAGGAGTGAGGGGTCCTGGGCTACGAGAGCCCTGGGCTGTGAGAGGGATGTCTGCCTGCCGGTTTAGGCCCGATTCCAGGGGGATCAGGCCTAAGCTGGCAGAAGACATCCCCCGAGGGGTTCCTACTGGGAGAGGGCGCAGGCCGGTCCTCTGGTATAATAATGATTGATGAGAAAAACTAATATTCAACCTTTTTGTCCTGATAAATTAAAATGTTAACCTGAAATGAATATTCCTGGCGTGACATACAAAATGCTATTAATAATTTATACAACTTCAAAGTTTCAAGGTCATCATAAAATCCAACTGTTTTCTTTTTACAAAAGGTAATAAAATAGTTTTATATAAATAATATTAAGTAATTAATCACATAAAGTTTCTATATTTTAAAGGGTCATTTTATATTTTTAAAACACTTTATGTATTTAATTTATGAATTTAATTTATAACTCAGAATCACATTTCTACATGTAAAAAATGTTTAGGGGTTTCTGAATCACAATCCTAAGCATGGTTAATACAGGGCAATAGATGTGGATATAAGAGATGGAAAAGTTTCATCTTTCACTCAAAAAAAATATATGTAATTAATTTTACTTGTAAATAAGCCTCATCTGTTTTAGTACCAATTTATAAATATTTTAGCCTTTTTTAGATTATACTTTTACATTATACACTTATATATGGCTGAAATTTTATAAAGGTGTGTGTACCTTTCTAATAATAAACATAAAATAAACCCATGCACCTACTGAGCACTTAATGTATGCCAAGCACTGGGCTTGACCTTATAAAATCAGGATGAGTAGAAACTAATCTTCATACTCAACAAGCCCCAAAATATTATTAAAAATAATTGTGAAATATAATTACACATAACTACAATACATGTGGAAACCATGAATAGCATTATACACAGAATTCTAAGGGAGCATTAAAGTGGGAAAATTAGCTCTTAAATATTTTTTAAATTTTTTTTTCAAATTGCAGGCCCAAGCTTCCAGTAAAAAGGAAGGGTAAGAACTTTAGGATTTTGCTTCTCTTCCCTTTACGTTGAATTGGAGTCTCTCTGAGAGCCAGGACCACATATTCTACTACGGACCTCCGACAGTGGTTATCACTCTGTCTTTCATGGCAGAGACAGGGCAATATTAAATGATAAAATGAAAAGCTCCTTTATCATAAAAGAATTTAATTCTTACTACAAGAGCATCCCCGGGGGGCGGGGGGGGGGGAGTATGTTGTAGTGAGAATTAGCCTCAATGTCCTCTGCTAGTCCTCTCAAACTTACTTCTATCCTTGAATCACCCCCAAGCTTCAGTTTCCTCATCTATAAAATAAATTAATCTATTCTAATTATTTCTTAGTGTTGTGAGGCTTTCAAAAGGTCTATATTACAACCAATATAGATATTCATAATTTCTATCTTTATTTTTACCTAACTTTGGTATATTTTTATTGATGAAGGTCATATATATATATATATATATATATATATATATATATATATATATATAAAATCATACATATTTCAGAGAGGAAGGAGAAGGAGAGAGACATAGAAACATCCATGATGAGAGAGAATCACCAATCGGCTGCCTCCTGTACACCCATAACCTGGGCATGTGCCCTTGACTGAAATCAAACCCAGGACCCTTCAGTCCACAGGTCAACACTCTATCCACTGAGCAAAACCAGCCAGGGCTAAAATTTCTTTTTTTACAAGGATTACAAATCAGCACAATACAAAGAGTTATTTTAGAGTTAGTGATGTAATCATTTTGAGTTGTCACATTTAGAACAGTGCAATTCCTCTTAGATGCTTTGCTATTAGGCATCAAACTTCACTATATAAAATTCTCAGTTTTCTTTTGATAATATTTTTCTATGTTCTTAAACGATAGCCTCTCTTTTGAATAAGGTCTCTCCACATCTCTACTTTGCCATGCCCAGTAATTTTTATTATTACTCAGATTTGTTTTATATTATCAAAATTTATACAACAGATCCAAATGAGATTATATGGGAGGTAAGATAAGGAGAAACCTCTTTAGGGTCTCTGTATTAGTGTTCAGCATTAATGTTTTCATCAAAATAACCACTATTACATCACAAACAGAGAGAAACCAAAGGAGGGAAAACTCAAACCAAATTAGGGGAAGGTTAGAAGGCATCCTATTTTATTGTCATGTAACATGATGGGAGGAAGAACACTAATGTTCACAGTTTCTTTGATTTTTCTCTACCTCCTTCCCTCTCTCTCTTCCTCCCTCCTTCCCTTCTTCTCATATTACCACCCTCCCTCCCTCTTTCCCTCCCTCCATCCCTCCTTCTCTCCCTCCCTCCCATTTTACTATGCTCCTTCCCTCCTCTG
>NW_005871051.1:14837329-14840467 GCF_000147115.1 Myotis lucifugus | reverse complement strand
CTACAAGTAATAAAATAAATACACAGACTGACATAAGATAGTATTTCATCTTTGGCACACATTACACTAATGTTAATCGAGGTTCTATAATTTAGTAAAGCAGGAAGCTTTCCATCAATTTGACAGTCTTATTAGCCTCTGAAGAGGTGAAACACTGAAGAGGTAGTTATTGTTATGGAAAACATTCCTCTGTTAGCTCTTTTTTTCTCTCTACTTATAAAATTCACTGTGGAATTATTTACCAAAAAGATTTTGGATATTTTAAACTGTAATCTAATTTTTTTCTAAACTTTATTATTCTTTGGTCTATTTTGACCTTGATCCTACAAAAGTCAATCACAGGAGAAAAAGCACTTCAATAAACAAATTCAAGAATAATTTTCCTCATGAGCAAACTGCAAATAGAAAATTGAACACATGATACGATTTCAGAAGTTCTGGAAATTTTACCCACTCAGAGAAGCCTTCCCCAAATGCCTGAAACTCCAAAATTAAAGATTCTTCCCCTGAATATAAAATATTGCTTCTGTGTGGATTTTAATGCCTCTGTGAACAGAAGTCATGTTGGGATGTTTCAGTCATTTATAAGGTAAGATGGTTTGTATTTGTTTCTTCCATGGGATAGCATGACAGGGGAAGAGTTAGGAGAATGAAAACTCTAGATTATAGAAATGGGAAGAAGATAGTTTAAGGCTGGGAGGCTTCACGTTTTTGCTTCTGTTTATTTTTATTTTTATTAAAGTAAAGGAATCTCTTATACTGATTAATGCCATTTATCAGAAGCAAATTATTTTCTCAATGAGTGACATGGACAAAATAGGTAAGTCCTCAATAGTTCTCCCCAGGAGGGAGAAGTCTTAAACAAAGACTAACATGTTGCTTTGCTTTAGAAAGAGGCAGTCACAAAGAAGGGAAATGTGAACTCAGTATAAAGGGCTTTCTGAGAATGAAAGAATCAAAGGGAAGACATACCCAAGAAGGGTCTTTAAGTTTTGCTGAGTGTTATATAATACATACAATGTCACTCTTTTTTCTTGTTCTTCATTGATTAAGGTATTACATACGATGTCACTATTGTTGCCACCTCCTCAAGAGGCAATTCTGCAGAAGCCTACATTATTTTTCTGGGCTTTTTAGAATGACAGTGTTCTGAGATTACCCTCCAGACTAGAGCAAAGGGGCCTAGTGTAATGAGGTATGCCCACTAGTAATATGTACTGGGAGGCAAAGACTGTAAACAAACTACTCTTTATCATCCGGTGTGTGATTGTAATTGTTATCTTATGTTTTCGTTTCTAAAGTTGCCTAAGAATAAATGGTTAGGTATTTGTTAGACAGCCTCTCTGAGAGAAGAGAATATATTCACCTTTAAGGAAACCAAATTGAGATCTCAGCCTTGAGAATGTGAGTTAGAAAGGAAAAGAATGATAAACTATTCTGCTCTGCAAAAGTACAAAGAGGTAAATAATTTCTTCCAGTTCTGAAAACCAACCTCAATAGTTACTTCCAAAGAACAAGAAAATAGTTTGGGTCAGCTTTGGCAGAGGTGCAGATTTAGGAAGGCCCGATTTGAACCCAACATCAGATTCCATGTGGCTGAATAAATCTTAGGTCTAGAAATAAACATGGGTAGTAGAAGAAAAAGATACAATTGCATGAGAGGACACTAAATACCGAAGAAGTGCATACATGTTATAAAGGTCAGAGTTTGGAATCAGAAAGACTAAAGACAGTTGAAAGGATATCCCCTAAGGGCAGGATAATTTGGATGTGGTAGGGATACCATGAGACAAAGGTAAAAGATCTTCTCATCAAAAGTTCGTTTTAAGTTGAGGGCTGGTTGGGGAAAGGCCCCAGGACTGGTTGAAAGGCAGCCAAAGTGAGTCCCAATCAAGACATTATTCTCAAAGGGCAGGAGGTTCATCATTCACTCTCAGGATCGTAACCCAAAGTCACCCCAGGCAGAGTTCCTCAGAGAAAGTGAGTAAAAGAACAGGAGCCAGCATTTCCAGAATGCCGTTTCAAGCATTAAATTAGAATAATTAGAATTTTATTTGAATATTCATAGGATCCTGGATTTTCACTTTCTGTACAATCACTTTTCTGCATTTGGGTTCACTGTATTCTCTTATTTCTTTGTGCAATAGACACCATTGGTGGCTTATGCAACACCACCCTTTCCTTCTTGCTGGGGAAAAACACACAAAAGCACCCCCCCCCCTTTTTAAAGTAAAATATCTCTACTTCTATTACATAGTCATTAGTACCTTATTCTGAGCTCTCCACAAGGAACCTGACTAGACTAAGCCAATGATGGCAAACCTATTCCTCTTGACAAAAAATGATTGGTTCAGTCATCCAGGCATAAGGCTGATGATCCATTCAGGGGATAATATTTATTGCATAGTTGAAGGAGATATTTCTTCTTCTCTCATAGTATAACAAATTATACTATGTTGCCTTAATTGCAATGGCTACCATCTTTTGACCAGGAAGAACAAAGCCAACATATAAAGGAGGGCAAAACCGAACAAACCACAGAAGAATGAAACTGAAATCCTGATTGACTGGAAATTTTCTTAGGTAAGCTAAACTTTTCTTAGTGTTTAGTCTATTTTAAGTCAAGGTTACTATAATTTGCAGCTTAAGCCATATAAATGATACAAACCTGAACGTGAAATGTAGAGCTGAGGGAAGATTTGGTTTAGTTGGGTATTATTGCCTTTTAATATGGAAGAAATGTAAACATATTTAAGAAGTCAATAAAAGACCTCAAGGAGCAAGAGAAGATAGAAATATAACTTTACAAAGAAAAAAAAAAAGATGGAGCAAGGCTCTTGAGAAAATGGCAAGATCCCTGAGAAACATTATGTAGGAAAAATAGCACTTCATCAACTTTCCAAATAAGGAAAGTTGGAAGAGTTGAAATAGATGGAGGTATCCATGCAGGTCTGGTGGTAAGTTGATTATATTTATTCAAGGTGATTTTTCTTATTTGGGAAGAAGTAGGTAAATTGATGAATGTGAGTAAAATGATATATGGTGACTGTGTAATTAGTTATGAAAGCAGACAAATTTTAATATTATTGGACAGAGAAGAGGAGATGACTAAGAGGATTAAAAAAGGCTTGCTGAGAA
>NW_005871051.1:14758673-14836945 GCF_000147115.1 Myotis lucifugus | reverse complement strand
AAGATATAACACAGATGTAAGAACTAGGGACTAAGGCTGAGATAATGGGTAAGAATCACACTGCATACTGTCCGTGGGAAGTGAAGGGTATAAAGATTTTTGCTTCTATCATTAAAAAAATCAAAGATCATTTGACTGTAGTGAGTATCTAAGGTTATTTCTTGTTAGTCTATTTTCACCATCAGGATTCCATGTATTACTTCTCAAAATAATAAATGTTCAAAAAAAATGTCTAGCAATGATGTTACTATTTTAACCGTAGCTGATTACATACTATAAGAAAAAAATATAGACTCTGATTCAAGACTTTAAGCACCCTCTGGAAATGATAGTGATCACGCAGGTGATAATACACATATTTATATAATTCTCATCCAATATCAGGATATGTAAGAGTACAAAACTTTAATAGCAAATAGTGTAACAATCATCCTATTTATTGAGATTTTCTCTCACATTCATTCATGACTGGATTATACAGTTAATGTATAAAGTGGTTTGGTGTAGCCAGAAAGACTGTAGCCTGCCCCTTTGCCAGAAAATGTACAATAATCTCAAGAGCAAAACTAAAATGACTGATTTCAAGGATCCTTATGCTTCACTCTTGGGGAGATGACATTTTAGAGTGCAATGGGACTGGTTTTAGAAAACTTGGAGTGCAATTGAATTAGGTACAGTTGGAATGCAATTAAATTATGCTTAAAAACTGGCCACTTGCTAGAGAACTGTGGCACTATTTGGAGTTAGCAGTGCTAGAAAAGTTGTATTTTAGTAGGAAAAGTAGTGCTGTTTTCAAGAATTATTTTTCAAATGATATAAATAAAAAAGGAAAACAGTATAATGTTCTCAATTGTGAAGCAAAAAACTAAATATGATGTTTTACTAGTTATTTTCCTGTTTGGTTCTCTTGAACTTGAATTTGTTTTATTATGATTTTGTTCTTCTTTTATTTTTTAATTTATCTTAATTGTTGAAAATATTACAGGTCTCCAATTTTTACCCTATTGACCTTCTCCATCCCTCACCCCCCTCAGGCCTTCACCACACTATGCGTCCATGGGTTATGGCACATATGCATATGTGCATACAAATTCTTTGGTTAATCTCTTCCCACCCACGAAGTTTTACTAGTTAATTTTGATGTCATTTTATAATTAAATCAGTTGCTTTTGTTTTGCTCTTTTTCTGAATCTTCCACAACTCCAAATTTCCCTGGTTTTCACTATTTTAGAAAGACTTCATTCTGAAATACTTATGTTTTCACAAAGTTTGTGTTAATTATGTTATTTGAAACATTTGTAAATCACATAGGAAGAACAATGCTCAGATCCCGAGGGCTATTGAATGTTGGAAAGAGAATGAATTTGTTATGAGATCTCCTTTCCTTGGGGGTTTTCAGATTTAAAAATATGTATTTCTCTAGATTTTAAACTTTATGTTAAAAAAATTCCTATTTCTTCCAGGGTTCTAATTTTTTTCTTATCTTACTATCCTTGCAAACTGAAAATGGAGGAAAATGAGAAAAAAATGTAGGGGGTGGCTCTAGAGTTAAGCCTTGGATTGACCTGTGGCAGAGCCACAAACAAGTCCCAGCTTAGAGGGCAGAGACCTCTTAGCATAATTAAGCTTAACCTTGTAGCTCTCCCTAGATCCTTCCTGGGTAGCTAATGGGCTGTGGGAGATGCAGCAAGTGCTGCCAAAACAAGTGAAACTCACAAGAACACTGTAACTATGGTGACCACTACCTTGTTTACCTCTGGCTATAAAATAAAGCCTTAGCTTGCTGGCTGGATCCTTCTCTGTGGCCTCATCCAGGCACAGGAGATCCACTGAGCCCCAGCTATATTCTCTTTGTCTGTCTTTTCTTTAATCCTTCACCACCCCCCTTCAGGTTCCCCGAACCCTTGGCTCTGCTGGCACGGCACAAAAAAATCTTTTGTCATTATGCCTCCACAATTTTCAAATTCTCTGCCACGGGTACTGAGAAGGGTGCCACAGCTTCCACTACTCACTCTGGCACCCTCCCCCCCGTCATCTGATATGCTGTTACCAATAGCACTGCCAGAAAGATACTCCTTGGCCCTGCTTTGTTCTGTCAGTAGCTATCAATTAAAAGTCTATTTAATCCTACATCCTGGTCACATCCTATTGCAAATGAAGTTAGAATCTGACACTTTCAGCTTCTATGGAAGCCTTCACTATAGTAGAAAAACACTGCACAGCCCACTGAAATGAAAAGGTGGTGAAATTCCTGTAGATAGAATTGGCTGTGCAAAATTGACAAACATATCCCCAAAACTTTCACTATTTAACTTTTTAAGAGCTGACTTTATTCACTACTTCTTCAGTTCACTGATGTTTGGATTTAGTCAAATTATTTTACTGAAGGTGTTCTTGCTAAAGCAACAATGACCTTGAGGCTAAGCAAATTGGTTTCTTCCTCTAACCTGTTTATAATATCATTGACTAGTTCCTTCTCATAGCTATCTCTTTCCTTGGATTTCATGACATCAATTTTCTGGTTTCCCTCTTACCTCTCTGACCTTTTCTTACTCTCTATTTTATTGCCTCCTCTTCATTTGCCTTTTGTTAATGTTTCTGTTCATTTGGTTGCTCGGGGCATTCCTATCTGATGCATACTTTTCCTGCATAACCATACCCACTGCTGTACATCTTTTAGCATCAATAGATGGGTGATTTCTAAATCTACACCCACAATGCAGATCTCTTTAAGAGCCATACATCCAACACATATCTAATTGGTTACGGGGTATTTCTACTTGGATTGGTCATAGATATTACAGATTCAACACACCTAAGTTTTATTATCATCTTCCCAGACCTATTCTTTCTTTGTTCCCTTTTGAGTAAATTATGCCTCTGTCCACCCACTTGTCCAAACTAGAAATTTCCATTATTTCCCATATCTTTCTCATATCCAATCACTAGCACCTATACATCTTAAATCCTAAATATTTTTGTACCATATATAATTCTCTATTGCCAAGGCTATTATTCTAAATTAGAACATCATTGTATTTCCTGGATTAATTCCAGAGCTTTCAAAATAACTTTTCTGTCTTTGCTTTTGCTCATTTCTAATCCATTCTTGGCATTGACATCAGGAAGACACTGTAAATCTGATTATGTCATCGCCCTGCTTAGTGACATTCGATTGTTCCCTCTAATCTGTTTTAGAAAGTCTTCCTTATTCAATCCTCACCTCTTTTTCCGGCTTCTGCTCTCACTGATGTCGTACCTAATGCTACATGCTCAGCCACACTGCACTCCAATCAGGTTCAGGAGACACCTTAATTCGTGGGTGTTGGCACATGTTCTTTCCTTTTTACTACTCTTCCTTTTTTATTGCTTTCTTTTCTATTTTCATTATTTAGGTTGGGGATAAGATCATACTTTATCAGGTATCTATTCCTTAGAAGCCAGCCCAACTCCCCACCCTTGCAAAACTTCCCTAAGGGCTATTTCAATGCAGCCCTTTAAAAAACTGTATTTCCCTTATCAGAGCATTTATTACTAGTACACTACATAGTAATTGCCTATTTGCATACAGCCCCTGCTAGGGTGTAAGTTTGCAGAAGGTAGACTTTGTGTTTATTTCTTTACTATTTTATCTCTTAGCCATCTTACTGCCATGCTCATAGTAAATTGCTCAATATATACTGCATTAATTTGATCTACTTTAGTTTTAGTTGTTCCAATGGAAAAAGTAAGCAAATATCTATATTTTCATACTAAAAGTTCTCCCTTAAGTTACCTGAAAGATTCATAAATCTTTCTTTTATCTGAATTTTGTACAATGTCTTTCTAACACACATATCTTAATCGCCATTTTTTTCTTTTTCTAAAGAGGAGACCATTCATTACATAACCCCTTAGTGCATTGTATAGTTTTGTATTAAATTTCATTTAATTATATGATTACAGAACATATAATGCATGTTCAAACAAATTAAATTATTGGTAAAGCAAAGCCCAACAATGTATGAATTAATTTAACACCAAGAAGATAATGAAGAGTTTTCCTTTCTCCTTAAGTAGAATGGGACACCAACCTACTACTTATCATTGTAATGCAAACTCTGTAAGGGATAATAAAAATAGGTATGGCTGTGTCCACAAATAACTGTGATAGAGATTAAGAAGTCTGGCTCTGAGTTAAAAACCTATGTGTGACTTCCCGGGGAATTACTAAGGCTTTACCTGGGAGCCCTCGGAGAAGAGAGTAGCCCTCCCCACACCCGACTTGGTACACAGTCAGTGCATGGCAAGTCTTGAAGACAGCTGCAGTCTAGGATTCAGGATGTTTTTTCATGTTACCATCCCTAGCCAGGTATCTTCAGTCCTAGGTCTCTTTATCTGAACCTTAGCCTGAGGTCTTCAAGCATCTCTGCTGAGGTCTCCTTACTGGGTGGAGGGGGAGGGAGGAGTGAGGACAGGAAGCTTGAAGACACTTTTCCCCAACTGACTTAGTACCCTGTACTTTAACTTTTCCATTCCTAGCCCTTCCCCTTGCCTCCACAACCCCATCCCGAGGCCCATAAAATTGCTGAAGCCTTTTGTTTGGGGCTCCTTCAATAGTGAGATGACACCCCAAGCCTGCACTGATCTACCTCACCTTCAACCATGGGGCAAATGGAACAGGGGGAGTTAGTACTTTCTCTGGTTTAGCCTCTTGCTTATAGCATCACAGTAAGTGGTTAAAGCAGTGGTTCTCAACCTTGGCTGCACATTAGAATCACCTGGGAATCTTTTTAAAATCCTGATTTCTGGGCCTCATCCTCCGGAAGTTCTGTTTCTTTGTTATGGGGTGGGGCCACAACATTAGTAACAAAGAAACAGAACTTCCAGAGGATGAGGCCTAGAAATCAGGACTTTAAAAAGATCCCCAGGTGATTCTAATCTGCAGCCAAGGTTGAGAACCACTGGGTTAAAGGCTTAGCACTTTCATTTTGGTGTATTGCTTTAATGATCTGAACCTGACAGCCCAGCTCTCCAGCTCCGCTGAGCTACTGACAGAGATCACTGCACAGAGCTCCCTGCCGGTGACTCAGTTTCTTTTTAGTGATACATATCTTACATAAGTGTAGCATTTAAAATGTATGCAGTTGTTAGTGTATTCACAAGGCTGTTACTATCACCACCAAATTATCAACTGATAGAACATTTTTTCACCCAAAAAAAGAAACTCATGGTATCAGTAGTCCTTCCTCATTCCCCCGGCCATTGCTGCCCCAACCCCAAACACAACCCACACACTACCACTGCCACCCACCAAACTACTTCCTAGACTGTGAATTTACCTATTCTGGACATTCCGTGTAAATGGAATCACACAATATGGAGCCTAGTGTCAAGTCCATGTGGAAGTCAGTTTGGTTTTCAGCGCCCTGAACACAGAATTCCACATACAAAATCAATCCTTACAGCAGTGGAAATGTAGTGTTAAGGCCACTGGACTGAGTTCCCAGCACCTGGAGCAGAAGTACTTCAGTCCCAGGTCAGTTCCAGGCAAATGTTATATTCACTCTTGTCTGACTTTGGTTTGTTCATATTTACTGAACAACCTGCCCCCATTTCCTGTCCTCTCTCTTTCCCTGAGCCCTCTGCCCTAAAACTATCTATAAAGCTCCTTATTCACATTTCTTCTCTCTCCATAACAGCTCCAACTACAAAAGCATCAACATCTAGCACATCAGACCTACATCTCCACCAAAAACAGAACTCCGCCAGCCCTTCAAAGTTAGAAGCAAAGCAATCCTTCTGAATTAACTGCAGGCACCAGGGCTCTCTGTTAAAGTCTTAATTTCCAGGAAGCTTATATTTTTTAGGTAAGACTTTTGGAGGAGGCGAGAAAAATTGAGTGTACAGGCATACCTCAGAGACTTCGCAGGTTTGGTTCCAGATCGCCACAGTAAAGCAGTATTGCAATGAGCAAGTTGTACTCTTTGTATTGGAGGAGGGTTGGGCCTTCAATTTAGAAAAAATGCAACACCTGTGAAGTGCAATCAAGTGAAGTGCAGTAAAATGAGGTATGCCTGTGTACTGGAGAAATCTGAGAAGGCACGGCCAAGTAAAGAATTTATATATCTATAATAATAAAAGTGTAATATGCTAATTAGACCGGATGTCCTTCCAGGCGACCTTCTGACGAAGCCGGAGCTGCAAGGGAAACCTGGGTCCCGGGTGCCAGAGGGAAGCCGGTGCCGGCAGCCTGTGGAAGGCAGGCCTACTCTTACATGTATTTCGGGATTCTCTACTGAAGTCTGCCTACTTTTTCTACCTCCGTTCTCCTCAACCTGATAAAAAGTCACTGACATTTCTGTTTTGCTTTTATATTTGTGTATGTTGTTGGCTTGTTTGTTGTTTGCCTTCCATCTGATTCAATGACAGTAAAAGAAAAGGCCTGGAAATGGTAAGAAAGGGACATTTCACACAATGAGGGAGCAGTGACCTCTGCCCGAGTATTTGTAACTTTCATGATGTTCTCCCAGATGTTTTTTCTTAAAATACTTATTCTTCTCAGAATGAGTCTTCTTTTAGAAATGAAATATTAGGATGTAAAAGTTATAAAGAAATGTTTCAGATGGCAATACATTTATTAAAATATTAACTATGTTATGTAATGTTTATGATTATTAAATGTTATTTATAATTCTATATTTCATAATTTTACAATTGTCCCTTTTGAGAGATGCTGGCTTTTTTTGGGGGGAGGGGGGTAATCCAATTTACTCTCATCAGTTTTAAATATTTTGCTTTTACTCAAGGTAATAACAGAAGAACTGAATTCAGAGAGGCCAACCCTAAAAGTGCAACAATTTAGCTACATAAATAAAAAAGTTCCTAGATGTTATTTCATGGCTAGTTTTTCTATTTTTCAGAGGGTTTGAAAACAATATTTGGAATATAGTTTATCATCTAGTAGGTTGCCAAATGTAAATCTAAGGCTACGTTATAGCTCACTGTCAATTTATTTTCTTTTGCAGATTATCCTCATATCCAATAACTGACAACTTGAATTCATTCTTTTTTTTTCTTTCCCTGAATGAGCCCAGTGTTACACACACTGATATAAACAATGCAAAGTAGTGTGAGGTGACAAAACAAAGTAAAAAAGAGAGTGTTCCAGGCAATCGTGCTATCTCAAGAACTGTAAAAGAAAAAAAAAATCCCTAATTGGCAAACAGATGGAGAAATGAGGTAAAGGGAGGACAGACACTATTGTCAATATTTTAGAATCTGTTACTACCTCCTCATTAATAAAGCCAGCATTTTTCCAAGTCATCATCTTATGGATTGACTTCATTAATTCACAAGATATTTAACTAATATTTATCTGACACCTAAAAGCAATAGTTGTGAGTCTTTCGGGGTATCAGAGATCCACTTGAGACTGTGAAGAGAGAAATGAATTCACAGCCTTAACATTTAGATTCAGTTATTATAGATTCCTCTCTATTTGTTGCATACCACACGCAGTGCCATTGGACATATCTTTGCAACATCTGTGAAAGTCCACCATCACTATTGCCTCTGGAACAACTGTCATCTGAATCATCATCATCATATCAGCCTGGAATTGTTGTTGACTTGTTTACTTTCTATCCCCCCCATCAGAATACCCTTTATCTTCTTCACTAATCTATTTCCCATGGATAGGAGAGTTCCTAAAAACAGTAAGATGAAATGATAAGAAAAAGAAAGGTTTCATTGTCTTTCACCAAAAAATGGTAGTATTTATAATATACTTTCTTGTGCAAAATTGTATTTGGACTGCTTACATGTTTATTGGATCACTTATATTATCTATATATTTCAGAATAGAAATGATGACTCTATCAGGATTATTTTCAAAATTAACAAACAAAAATATATTTTTATACTCTATTATAAAAATACCTGTGATTTCCACATTTTTATGCAAAGTACCATTACTATAAAACTATTTAAAATATTTCCCTTGAATAGCTAGATATAAATATTTAAGTCTTAATTTAAAAATGCTATCTTTAACTTCATAATCAAGCTATGATGTATATATTCATAATAATGGAATAAAACATTTTTCTATTTGAAAGACTAACATATTTGGTAACTATAAAAATAATAACAAAAATGTCAAAAAAAACACAAAACAAACTGCCAATCATATTAAATGTTCTTATAACATGACATGATATCATTAGAAAGATCAACATTTAATACTATTGAAACAAAAATTGTTTTGAATATTTCATTGCGATGGCTGTTTTGCGTGTTTTTCCTCAGTACCTTAGACATCCAGATTCAATAATGAAAGCCTCGCATTCATTTGGAAATAGTGATTACAGGTTTGCAGAGACTGGATTACAACCTCCAGCAGAAAGCTCAAGTGCCACCAGCATGGCATCACTATCAACTGTTTCTTATAATGAGTTGCCTTCAAAAAGTCTGCAGGTGAAATCAAAATCACACTTCTTAACATCTCCTAAGCCTCTCCAGTTTAATGCAGCTGAGCACACTCCAGATGATTTTAATCCAACTGGCATGCTTTCTTTCATTCATCAGGTGAATGAAAATAAACTAGTCATCGAGCTGTGAAACCTTGCTTTATTTTACTTCAACATTCCATTGAAGACTTATTTTTGAGTAATTGAAGACTAGCTTAGCTCGCATAGTTATTAATGATAAAATGGGTTTTCATGTCCACATAGTTTACACAGGGAAGTTAGACCTCAAAAACTGTAATATGGCCTGGCTGGCATGGCTCAGTGGTTGAGCATCGACCTATGAACCAAGCGGTTACAGTTTGATTCCTGGTCAGGCACATGGGCCTGGGTTGCTGGCTCAGACCCCAGTAGTGGGTGTGCAGTAGGCAGCCAGTCAATGTTTCTCTTTCATCATTGATGTTCTTCTCTTTTTCTCCCTTTCCCTTCCTCTCTGAAATCAATACAAATATTTTTAAAAAAAAAAACCTGTAATGTGTTTGCTATGTTCATACATACATTGTTTTATGCTGATTATGAAGCTACACCCATTAATATATTTTTAAGTACTTGTTATGGAAAACAAAGTGGAATATGGTGGAGCTAAAATCTTTTCATGTTTTATTTATATACTAGAGGCCTGGTGCATGAAATTTGTGCACTGGGGGGGGGGGCGGTCCCTCAGCCTGACCTGTGCCCTCTCACAGTCTGGGAGCCCACAATCAATCACCCCAAAGAGGTAGGCCCTGTCCACCCGGCCGGGGCTCCACAATGGATCGCCCCCGCAGAGGGAGGCCCTGTCCACCGATCATAGCGCCACTGCAGGGTAGCCTGGGCCTTCCTCTGCAGGGCGATAGTGGAGCCCCCTGATTGCTCAATCGCCCCACTGGCCGGTGGCCTGGGCCTCCCTCTACAGGGTGATCATGGGGCAATGGTTGGGCCCCCGACCAATCGCATCACACCTGCCTTGGCTGGCCTGGTGCCAGTGGGTGTCATAACGTGGTCATCCATAAGGTCGTCTGGAAGGATGTCCAGAAGGTTGTTCGGCTGTCTGGTCTAATTAGCATATTATGCTTTTATTATTATAGATTCAACTACTATAGAAAACAAAGATGTGTAATTCCTTCTCAGCCCTATCCTGTTCCAGGTCCCCTCCACAGCTGGTATAAATGCTTTCAAACCAGCGGCCCAGTCTTCACTCTGCCCATACCACACAACTGACTATGGATCAGGAAGACTGGCCTCAACCCCTGGGCCCAGGGGAATGAGCAGATAAAACAAAATGCCTAGAATGTACTGCCCTGTCATAAGCTCAATATCTTGTTTGCTTGGAGATGTGTTCCCAAATTTTAAGATTCATGAGGAACTTCCAGGGAGTTTAATACAGATTACTGAATCCCATCTCAGTCTTAACAACTGGAATAGAACTAAGGATCTGAATTTGTAGCTAGAACTCCAGTATATCATGATAAGTCACATTTTGATAAACACTAGGACATATAAACTCCCAAGATACCTCTGTGTTCAGTGAGCTGCAGTCTTTTCTTACCTATGTCATGGCTTCTAGAATGTGCAACGAGGATAATACTTTTGGCTCTTAATTGAAGTCTATCTCCCTTTAAAAGGTGAAACATTTCCCTGGTTCCTGAAAGCCTGACTATATCTAGACATCCCTTTCTCCATAAGACCACGGCATCTTAATGTTTCTAGCCAAGTGCAAAGCATTCACACCATCTACAATGACAATGGTGACACCACTCCATCAACAGTATCCTGACTTGCCCTAGAGACACCTGTTGCCACATTACATCCACATTGAACATTGTCATCTGAATTACCGCCACTCCTATAGAACTTGTTCCAGAGCAATGGGAAGTACCTGACTCTGGATCCATCTGCTCCATTTTCTGTCCCTTCCATACCTGAAACTACTGGGACTTCAGTATGCTAATACTATAAGAAACTAATATCCTTTATCTGAATTTATACTCTAGTATTTGTTATACTAATATGTTTATAATTCATGGACATATTAATTCTGCCTGTGAAATATGTATGATCATAAGTAATCTGGAGGAATGATGAAAATTGTGGTGAAATATCAAGGTGTCAAATTGCCTTATGCATTTGTGAGAGAGAGAATACTAAGCTAAATGATGGAAGATGGAAAAAATATAACTTTGTGAGTTAGCATAGAATTGGCCAATGAGCAAGTAAACAGTAAAATACTTTGAAAAAATAATTTGAAAAAATAATGGCTTGTAAACTTTCAATTTTGGGCCAGGAAAGGGAGCAAGGAGTCTGTATCTTTCCCTGAAGTTATTCTACTGCAAACTAAATAAAGTTAACAAAGCGGTGACCTCCTAGGATTTGGAAACCCAAAATAAAGCATTTGCCTACCTTTTATGCCAAATATAATTAGTTACATGTAGTATACTGTGTAGTTCCTAGTGCTTCACAAAATACAAAGCAGAGGAAAAGATTAAAAGAACAGCAAATAAACCAAAGTGATAGAGGAATTTCATTATAAGAACAGATTAAAATAGAAATTCTGATTTTAAAGATCAGGCATTCAATGACCATGAGAAGAACTAACAAAATTATGAACAATCTGATAGAAGGAAAAAAACCTTCATTATCAAACCTCTGTATGTTTAAAAAAAACTTAAAACACTTTAAAGTTCAATAGAAGTTTTTAGGAGAAATAAAATGTGCTATTTACTATAATTATTATACTTACTACAGGCCCGGAACACGAAATTCATGCACAGGGTGGTCCCTCAGCCCGGACTGCTCCCTCTCACAATCAGGAGTTGGAAGAGGCTCCTGTCAGTGCAGCTGCACTCGCCAGCAATCAGCTCAGCTTCTGGCTGAGAGGCACTCCCCCTGTGGGAATGCACTGACTACCACAGGGCAGCTCCTGCATTGAGTGTCTACCCCCCTGGTGGTCAGTGCGCACCATAGCAACTGGTCGACTGGTCGTTCTGGTTGTTCCAGTCATTCTGCCATAATGGTCGCTGGGTATATATATATATATATATATATATATATATATATATATATAGAAATTACTACAGAAAAAACTGAAAGGAGGTAGAAATGGTAGAGGACAAAGAGGTCAGGGAAGAACTGGGCTGATAAATGATGAGCATAGAGGTGATATCCTTATGTTACAAAGAGGCGAGTCAAATATTATTTCTAGAGTTTATGGACAGGAAATAAAAGTATAGAAATATGTAAGTTTCAAATGTAATCAATAATAAAATAAAATGGTGATACAACTATATTGGCAGGTTATGGGGAGAAGAGATAGGACAGAGTATAAATATAACATAGCAGAAATCAATAAATCATGTGTGATATGAGCAAATCAAGATGGCTGCAATTCTCACATTTTTCAGAGAATGAAGTAACCATCAAAAGAACAAAACCTTGAAATATTTAAAAGTGATTGTCTCTAGCTATAGGATTAGAGGTGGGAGTGGTGGAGCCAGGAAATCTCTACTTTTTGTTAAAGGATCATCTCTATTTTTTTTTATTTACATTACTACTAGAGGCCCGGTGCACAAAATTCGTGCACACAGGAAGGAGGGTCTCTCAGCCAGGTCTCCACTCTCTCGGGATCCGGGACCCCTCATGGGATGTCTGACTGCTGGTTTAGGCCCGATCCCGCAGGTATTCCTGTGGGAACGGATCTAAACTGATGGTTGGCCATCCCTCTCACAATCCAGGAACATTGGCTCCTAACCGCTTGCCTGCCTGCCTGCCTGATTGCCCCTAATCCCTATGCCTAACTGCCTGATCGCCCCTAACCGCCTCTGCCTCAGCCTCCACCACTGCGACTTTGTCCAGAAGGATGTCTGGAATGACATCCGGAAGGCCATTCGGCTGTCCAGTCTAATTAGCATATTACACTTTTATTATTATAGATATGAACATGTTTCTGTCATAAAATACAACTGAAATAAGTAAATGAAATTTAAAATATAGTATTGTTAAAAATATATACTGGTTCTATAACAGTGGGAAATTGTAACCCACCCCACCATTCTTTTGACATTGTTTCTGTAAATGCTGACTCTGACTAATACGCAGCTTGTAGACAAAAGGCATGTTTGTATAAGAATCCTAGGAAGGAACTTTAGAAGATAACAGACTTCAACCTTCAGTCATCCCAGTTCCGGGAGATTTCCGGACTTTCGACTGTAGAACCAGGATAACCTACAACCAGGATGATGCACACCAGACCATCACTTGACTATTTTCAATTTCCTTGTCGCAATGGACTGTGCTGGTCTGCACACAGAGAAAACATTTCAACCCCGTCCCCTGAGCGGAGCGCCCTCCACTCAAAGCCAAATCTTCTATCGGCATTTATCTTCCCTTTACCCTCTTCTACCTCCTCCTTCACCCCTTCCCTCAGACAACCACCATATTGTTGTCTGTGTCCATGAGTCTTTTTTTTTTGTTACTCCCTTCATACATCTCACCCTCACCTCCTCCTGATAGCTGTTCTTTCTATAGATTATTCTAAAGACTATTATGTTCCCAAGGAAAGTAAAACCCATTTGTTTTAAATGAAAGAGTCTAAGCTGATGTTCACTCAAGTTCTATTCATTAAAAAGCCTTGAATAAAAGTGCTTCTGAAACATGCACCAGAAAGTACTTTTTCATTTACTGATATGTTCTCTTTTTTTAAGTATATTTATGAAATATTCTTGGTAAAACATGTGGACCTCCTAGGTCATTTTGTTGTAACCCAATATTTATGCACCATGTTGTAAATTTATGATGGGTACTGAAAGAAGAAAAAATAAGAATTGATTTGATAAATGTTTTAATGATATAAAATAATTAAAACAACTTTAAAGAATTAATTGCTAATTGCTAACAATAATTTGCCAACTTGAATAAGTTAGTTGCTATATAAGATTGAGTTT
The DNA here is from genome assembly GCF_000147115.1 of Myotis lucifugus. Lineage (NCBI taxonomy): Eukaryota > Metazoa > Chordata > Mammalia > Chiroptera > Vespertilionidae > Myotis > Myotis lucifugus. The sequence continues at coordinate 14,823,519 of NW_005871051.1, read as the reverse complement.
TATATAGACTGCAAGTTCAAAGTCCAGCCATTTCAAGGATAGTGTACTTCTGAATAATAGTGTTTTACTGTGGTAAGAATTTAGAATATCAAATAAGAGGGCTCAAATGCTATAGATAAAGGATCCTTATTATAAAATTAATAAGAGAGTTTAGAGATAGTATTGTTCTCAATAATTTTAGAAACCCACAACTTGAGATGGATAAAGTGCAGTAAGAAACACATATTTTGTTTCCAGCAAAGCCTATATGTGCATAAGGGAAATTACCAGGGCTAAAAATTCAGTAAATTTGTTTCCCCAAGTCCAATGTTCACAGGTCAAAGCAAGATATTTATGAGCAACTGTATCAATTTAATGTTGATTGGTTCATTTCAGCTGAGCAAGATCTATGACCCTGATGTTACAATCAGAGAAGGAATCAATTGTATGAGAAATCAAGACATAAAGAGATCAAACTTATTGGCGCTACATAAATGAATACATAAACTAAAGAAGTAATATCACAAACTTTGACTTTCACATTTAAGGTATATAGACTTGCTTGTTTACCATTTCAAATAACTTCTCTTATTATCCTATTCTAATATATTAGGTAAAATTAATTTTCCTCTTGATCAAATGGATATCTTCTTTTAAAGTTGTCTATTATAAGACATTCTTATAAAATGGCATTTGTATAAATCTCTATGCACTAAAGATATACCCATAATTAAGTGAAAATTGAGTTGTAATCAAAAGCTATTTGTAAATATAATAATTGTAAAAAATAAGGATAAGATTTATTTTAAAAAATATTTATAATTTAAATGTGTAAAATTAGGATATTTAATAATGGGGAGGTTATCTATAATAATAAAAGTGTACTATTCTTATTAGACCAGATGTCCTTCCGGATGACCTTCCGGATGAAGCCGGGGCTGCGAGGGAAGCCCGGGTCTTAGGTACCTGGCAGTGGCTGGAGGGAAGCCCGGGTCCCAGGTGCCAGAGGCCAGATGGATGCCCAGGTCCCGGGTGCGGGAGGGAAGCCTGGATCCCGGGTGTCAGAGGCAAACCAGTGCCAGCAGCTGGGGGAAGGAAGGCCTACTCCTGCATGCATTTTATGCATCAGGCCTCTAGTAGTTACATAATATAGAGATATACAGTCCATAAATAAGCCAAATTAACATGATATGGGCAGAATTCCAAGAGTAACAAAATATTTGCATTTTAAAATTGCTTTGTACAAATGGCTAACTCTTTGTAAGGAAAAAAAAAGTGAATCTACAAAAAATAAACTAATTAATTACAAAATACAGGCTAACAAAGTGAAACCATAACAGTTTCTTGTGTTTTTGTAAGTATAGGTGATCCTGGTTGGTGCTGCTCATTGGTTGAGCATCTGACCCATGAACCAGGTCATGGTTCGATTCCTGCTCAGGGCACATGCTCAAGTTTTGAGGGGAGACTGGGAGACAGCTGATTGATGCTTGCATCTCTCTATCCATTTCCCTTCCTCTCTCTCCCTAAAATCAATAAAAACATATTTTAAAAACAGTTTTTTTAAGTATAGGTTAATTTGTAATTGATCTTTAGAGAAAGATCTATTTATTTCATGCTATCCACAAAATCCAGAAAGGAGCATAAATTTTTTTAAATGGGCAAAATTGTTTTACAAGTAAGCATGAAATTGTATCTGAAAGCTTATGAGTACCAAAATTTTATTTTAAGTCACCAAAAATATTAATAAATATAGTAAAAAGTGTGTCTAGTCATAGTGTGAAAATGAACTAGATTCAGATCACATAACTGTGTCTTCCCTCTCCCTTCTTCGGCCACACCTCTGAACACTAAGCAATTTTCTGAGATTTTTTTTCAATGAACAATCCCTAACATTCCCCATTGCTTTGAAATTATTTCTAGAGAGTAGTAAAACAGAGATGTTGTGGCTGATTAAGTTGTCAGAGGGAATCTCTAGCTGAAAAATATTTAATATGATGATGATGATGATATATTATTTGTATTTGCATGTATACATATCTCACAAAACCAAACAAAAGCAAAGACAGAAACCAGAGTAATTAGTAAAGCATTACAGCTCACTTTCTCCACAATATTTTTCAAACTTGGGGAAACTCAAGCTTTCATTATCACTGGCTTCCTGTGCAGTGGGTTAGGGAATGAGCTAGAGTAGGAAGAGAGAAAGAAAGGAAAGCTCAGTTTCCAACCAGAGTGGAAAATCAAATTCTCAACTATAAATCTGTATCCTCAGATGGCTCAGGTGACCCAGAAATAAGTTCACCCCCACTTCACTACAGCCCCGGAGGCTGAGAAAAGATGCCTTGGCACAGAGAAAAGCTAGTAAGAAAGAGATCCCTGAATTATCACTAGCAAAGATGTGCAATCAAATTTCACATCAACTGAGCAGACAAAAAAAGACATGGAGCCATGTCTTTAGCATAAACTTCTTTCAGAGAGGTAGCAAAAGCAATTCTCTGAAGGATTATATATTCACTAGAGGCCCGGTGCATGAATTTGTGCATGGGTGGGGTCTCTCGGCCTGGCTGGTGATCGAGGCTTATTGGAGGGCCAGCCAGCTGGGGGGAAGGAGCCGCGGGAGGTTGGCTGTGAGAGCGCACTGACCACCAAGGGGCGAGCTGCCCCGAGACACTTCATTGAGCGTCTGCCCGCTGGTGGACAGTGTGCATCATAGCAATTGGTTGACTGGTATTTCTGGTAGTCCAGTTGTAATGGTCACTTAGGCTTTTATATATATGGAGACTAGAGGCCCAGTGCATAAAAATTCGTGCATTCAGGGGTGGGGGGTTCCCTCAGCCTGGCCTTCGTCCTCTCGTAGAGTCCGGGACACCTTGGAGGATGTCCACCTACTGGCTTAGGCCCACTCCCCATGGGGTCAGGCCTAAGCTGGCCATCAGACATCCCTCTGGCAGCCCAGGAGCCCTTGGGGGATGTCTGACTGTGGCTTAGGCCCGCTCCCCACCACCACTGCTGCTGTCTCAGCCATCAGCCTGGCTTGTGGCTGAGTGGAGCTCCCCTTGTGGGAGTGCACTGACCACCAGGGGGCAGCTCCTGCATTGAATGTCTTCCCTCTGGTGGTCAGTGAGCATCATAGCGAATGGTCATTCCACTGTTAAGGTCAATTTGCATATTACCCTTTTATTATACAGGATTCTTAGCCTCAAATATTCCCACAAATAATTTTTTAAGGAGAAAGAGCAGCTCACAGTAAAACATGACTAAGCATGTGAGAAGCCAGGCACTGTCAAGAGAACCAACAGGAATAAGAGTTACAGAGGCAGAGAAAAGAAACATGAAAGCCAGAGGGAAGGCAAACATCACTAATTAAAGTTTATAATAAGCCTAGAAGAAAAAAATGTAACAGCGAGAGGAAACAGTATTTGATGAGACTATGGCAGAGAAATTTCCAGAACTGATGAAAGACAATTCATGGATTCAATACATCTAAGGAACCCAAAAAGAAAGATAAATAAAAAGAAATCCATACAAAAAACAGCATGATGAGAATTCAGAGTATCAAATGTGAAAAGTTCTTATAGTAGTCAGAGGAAAGATACAGGTTACCACAAAGGAGGGCCACAGACTGAGAGCTGACTGATCAACAACTGAGATGGAAACCAGATGTTATTTTAATGTAAAATAACAAATTCTATACTCTCTAAATACATTCTCAGGATAAAAGTTTAAAAAAATCAGAAAGGCTATCAACAAACCTTTACATAGTAGACTGCTACAGGTGTACTTAGGACAGAGGCTACTGATGACATGATGGAGCATAAGAGATGTAGGAATAAATTAATTATTTACTCACATACCTAATCTGTGCTTACTCTATGGGGCAGGAACTGTTCCAGGTGCTTGGAGAGCAAATTCACGAACACAAGTGACAAAACCATTGAATTTACAACTTACATTTTAGTTGGGAGAAGAGATACAATAAATAATACAATAATTTTCTAAAAAGACAATTATGTGGCATGTTAGGAATTGGTAACTATTACAAAATTAACAACTAGACCAAAATAAGAGGAGCAAGAGTGTATATGTAGAGGTATCTGCAATCTATATGAGGTTGTCAGTGGGTGTGGCAAATTACATGAGTAAGCATAAGCAGCATTAATTGGATAAAGCCATAATAATGTCTTGTGAGTTATCCTAAAAATAACATGACATTAAAATGTGTAGCAATGATAATGTGTCAGAAGGGATGCAAATGAAGCTAAAATATTTTCACATCAGACTTTAAGTATTTTAAGTGTATAAAACGTACTCTCTAGAATAATCCCCCCCCCCTAAAAGTAGCAAACCTCTTACAAGTCCTAAACTTTTGAGGAAGGAAATGTGATTTAAAATACTTTTATAATACAAAAAAAGCAAAGAAAGGAGAGTAAAACAAATATTAAACATGTAAAATAAATAGCAAGATAAAACCAGATGGCAGATTTAAACCTAAACACATTAGTAGTACATGAAATGTAAATTGATTTAATGCTCCAATTTAAGAAAAGTAAGTTAAGGACTAAATTTAAAAACCCAAACTCTAAGACACTTACAAAAGAGTTCTAAAACATAATTATACAGATATATTGTAAAAAAGAATGAGAAATGACATACCATGTAAATATAAAGCCAAAGACAGCTAGTGTAACAATATTAATATCAGACAAAAATATTTTAAGTGGGGAAAAGCCTTAAAGAGAATAAGCTTTCTCTTTAATTTATTATATTTTACCTTATTTTAATTGCTATATTATGGGGTATTAAATCAATTTTTAAATGGCTTAACACTCAGTACCTGCTGTTATACACCTAAACTTTTCCAACCTTTTTAACCTCATACTATGGGATGGTACACTTTTGAGAAACTATTTTTAGAATATTTAGAGAGTAGGTACTTCTTTCTCAATTTTTTTTTAATGTTTTCTATTGCCTTAGCAAATGGTGGTTAGGATTAGAGTGTTGTCAATGCATCCTAGTAAAATGGGTCGCAAGTGACTGGTCCTTGTTTACACCACAGCCCATTCTTACCATTAAGTCCCACCTCTTATTCCACACTCTTAGGTATTCAGCCAACAGTCCTTCTTTGTTTTGGCTTACTACCTTAATGGCAGCTTTCTCATTAGGGAGGTTAGTGAGTTACTGTTATGAATTTATTGTAAAGAGTCAACAGGTTCTGTGTATAGTAAAAGTCTGTGGCATATCACTCCAGCCTGATATGGGTTTTCCCCTTGTGCTTATTACTTTCCATTTTATCGTTTTAGTCAGTATGATGACAGAGTCACAAATATTGAAGGCGAGTTCTTATATCAAAATATTTTCCAAAAGACCTATAATCGACTTCTTGGAAAGAAACGTGGCCCCATTCACAGCCTTCGGCTGCCTCTTTTTGGCAGTGAGCTGTTCCTTTCAGTTTTGTTTCTTTTTCTAGGACAGAGCCTTCAAACTTCATAAGATATTAATCTTCTTTTATAGCTTCTTTGTTACAGAAACTTCACTCAACTAATATAGCCTCTACCTTAGATTTTATATTCCTGGAATCCAATGTTTAAACCTCAAAATAAAGATTACATTATTTTACCATTCTTAGCTCTTATTAGGAGAAATTATTGGAAATATTTTGTAATTATTAATTATCTTTTTTTAAAAATATATTTTATTGATTTTTTACAGAGAAGAAGGAAGAGGGACAGAGAGCCAGAAACATCGATGAGAGAGATCGATCAGCTGCCGCCTGCACACCCCCACTGGGGATGTGCCCACAACCAAGGTACATGCCCTTGACCAGAATCGAACCTGGGACCCTTGAGTCTGCAGGCCGACGCTCTATCCACTGAGCCAAACCGGTTTGGCAATTATTAATTATCTTATAGCTACAACTCTGATTTAACAATATAATGCATTTAATGCCAATTCTAAGTTTAATTCTAGATATGATGCTGATATTTCACTCTAAATATGATGCTGATTTTTCACTCTAAGTAAAGTTATTATGTAAAATCTTAATTATTAATATACATAAAATAAATATTGGCTCTCCATAAGAATTCATAATAATGTTGCCCTAAAAAGCAAGATCTTCCAAATGCATTTGAAATTCAAATATATTAATATAAATTTCAGTTATATTTAATGTTTTAAAGAATATACAGAAATAGCAAATGAGTACACACTGTAACATGGTGTCAAATAAATTTTTCTATGAATAATATTACAGAATATATTCACTTAAATAATACACCCCTGGAGTCTCACACATGAATCAATGAGAGATTTGTTAATAGAGAATTCCTGATAAACTTGTGGATAGCTATACAATTAAACTAAAAAACAAATTTCACTTAGCTAATAAAGAGTAAAAAAATAAAGCAACAGGTGTGCAGTCATTAATTTATCCAACTAACATTTAGTCTGCAAATGAAATATTGCTATGCAGAAGACACATTATAATTCTGAAATGTATGAAAGCAATGTAATCTACATTACAAAATAAGAAGCTGTAAAATTAACTTGTCAGAGAATCAGTCATAGGGGATAAATTAATCAAACCACCTTTTCCCACTGAGATTACAGCTAAAAAAATCAATAATTTGAAATCAGAATTCTTCATGTTTCATTTGGCATAAATTGCTACTGGGACTAATTAGATCAGCAAATGGTAAATATTCAAATCAACCAAGAACTGGCTTTCCTATCATGAACAGAATATAATTGGTGTTGCAGCAACAAACAATTCCAAATCACAGTGATGACCAAAATCAACAAAGGTTTGTTTCTTGATGGCCCTCTATATGCATCAAGAGCAATGTTGACATAGCAGCCATTCGGTTAACAATGCTAGCTGTGGTGTCAGAGGGAAAATGAACTCTAGAGAATTTTTCATTGCCAGTGAAATCTGACCAGAAGCAACATATGCAAATTCTGCTCAAAATTCACTGGCTAACCTATTTTATACCCCTAATCCCCAATAATGGGGACAAAAGCATAATCCCATCATTTGCCCAGAAAATGAAGACCTGGAAATCACTGGTGTGTGGCATTATAACTACCACGAGAAGGCCAGTGCATGGATTCATGTACTGGTGGGGGACATGGCCTGCGGGATCACCGGCCTGCTGTGGGTGCACCGCTCATCCCAGCCAACCCAGAGGCTATGGACCCGCCCTCTGAGCAGCTGCTCCCACTGAGGGAGCACACTGACCACCAGGGGGCAGCTCCTGTGTTGAGCATCTGCCCCCTGGTGGTCAGTGAACATCATAGCCACCGGTCGTTCTGGTCGTTCTGCCGTAAGGGTCGCTGGACTTTTATATATATAGATAGTTTTCATAGAGTAAAATTTTAACTGTGTGAAAATAATAAAAAATAATAATAGTAAATAATAGTAAACTAATACCAGAAAGCAATGATAAAACTTTAAAGCTTTAGGATCAATGTTTTAAGGGATCTTTATGTTGAGATAAGAACTAAGGTTATGATGTATGTCCCATGCCTTTAATTTTACAATATTATAGTGTAATTCCAAACATTAGATTTTTCTCATTCTAAGAATATTAATTTAAACACTATTTTAAACCTAATTAAATTTAAATTATTTCATCTCTTTATAGAAATTATATTTGAAAGAATGTGAAAATCTTTTACAATTATATCAGTCATCATCTTTACATATTTTATTTATCTTCTGGACAACTTTTGTCAATAATCCAATATGTTATACCTAACTCTAATAGCTCTACAAAATGTTGAATTATGAAATTCTGGAAAGTAATAAATTTATAGGCAAATAAATCATAAACAGTGCAATTCAGATGATCTTGTAATATAAGGCAAATCTGATTTATTTGAATGCTAAATTTGATGGAGAATGATTAGAAAGAACAGACTTACTTAAAACTATAGTAGAGAGGATCACTCAAGGAAGTCCATGAATGATAATGATAGCAAAGAAGAGACAGAAGCAGAAACTAAAATTTTAAAAAGATCAGAAGCAATCACTTTGATAAATCAAGATGGAGTTAAACCAAAATGACATTCAGACAGAAATTGAAAATAACTTCTCAGCCTAAAGCTAAGAAGAAAGTTTACACAAGAGAATAAGAAATGAGAAGTTAAAAAGTTGGTATCGGTTAAATGTTCTGATCACTTAAAAAGTTGCCAGCCTGGTCGCCCCCAACTGCCCTCCCCTGCAGGCCTGGTCACCCCCAACTGCCCTCTCTTGCGGCGTCCATCTTGTGACCACATGGGGGTGGCCATCTTGCGTGAGGGCATGATGGTCAATTTGCATATTGCCTCTTTATTATATAGGATGCTGTTCAAGACCCCAAAGCCCACTTTACCATGTCCTGTCACACTCCCTTGATTTGTATATTTTTCTCCATAGCACTTGTGTCCATGTATATTACTGTTTTAATTTTGTTTTAACTGCAGTTTCTCCTCCAGAATTAATCTCCATGAAGGTAGGTATTTCTGTCACTACTCAATTTCTAGTGCCCAGCATAAATGACTGATTGAATGAACCAGGTGAATGAAATTGGCTAGAAAACTAACATTTCTGCACAATATAAAATCTATTAACGTATTTCCTCTAGACATGTCTGGCAAGCAAACTTATATTAAATATTAGTGTGTCCATTATGTCCTAAAAAGTTTAGGATAGTGATTTGATAATGTTAAAGTCATAGCAACCATAAAGATCATGATTGATATCAAGATTGAATGCATAAAAAATGTCCATAAACTTTTCCAAAGATAAAATTCTATCTTGACTATTCACTTAAAATTAAACTTGCAGAGCAAGATGTCAAGAGCATGCATACATCCTTAAATACCTTTGGATAATCCTTAAATTGAATGACATGAGTTAGAATAAAACAGTATGGCCCTAGTTATTTTGGCTCAGTGCATAGAGTGTTGGCCCATAGAGTGAAGAGTCCTAGGTTTAATTACAGTCAAGGGCACATACCTCAGTTGCAGGCTAGATCCCTGGCCCTGATTGGGGCCCTTGGGGGAGGCAACCAATGGATGTGTCTCTCTGATATCAATGCTGCTCTCTCTGTGTCTCTCCCCCTCCTTTCCACTCTCTCTAAAAGTCAATGGAAAAATATCCTTGGGTGAGGATTAATTAACAACAAGAAAAAACAATCTGACCTTTGCCTCTGACATTCATGCATCTTATTTCCTTGTAGAAAGCTCTACCTATGTCAGATTCATCAGCTCTTCCAGCAGCACCTGACGTCTTAACTGGAAGTCTTAACATGACCACATGAGTGTGATCACACCGAAAAACCAAATAGTTTCACTACTCATTTGGACCTGACCAGTGTCAGGCCAAGTCTGATTGACCTCCTTGATATTGCTGCTGCTGTTATTCTAACTCCTGAAACTTTCAAAGTGAACGCCAAATGCCAATTAGTAACCAGGGTAGTGTGATGCCCATAGGGGCACATTTCTATTAGAAACTGCCAAGATCTCAATCTATTGTCACATCGCCTAATAATTGATGGCTTTTCAGCAGCTTCAATTCTTAGCTCTTTCTTTTTAAAGGAAAATGGGCAACTCTAACTGTATTCCCACAGCTAAACATTTTCAGTAAATGATATTTTGGATAGGAAAGGGTGTGTACAGTTATCCTTGCCTATAGGAATTCTAAGACAAGAATGAAAAGGTGGGTCATGAGAGTACTTAGTAAGGCAGATACCTCTGTGGGACTGGATCTTAAACCCCAGTGGAGAACCTCCTCATATAGGAGACACTCCTCAGAGATATCTAACCTCAGGGGTAAGGGAAGTAAAGTATTTGTACACTGCCTGCTGCCAGCACTGATTTAGGGTTGCTCCCAGCAGGCCTTATTGCCGCATCACCAGTGCAAGGAAGCCCCCGGGGTATTTCTTTGCCTACAGTATTGGCAGTTGGAAATCAGACTGGTATGAACTGGATAGGTAAGAGAGAGAATATGGGCAGAGCACCTACTCATGAGCTATAGAGGGCAAAAGTGTTAAAGAAGAGGTATTGGCTGACATGATCTCTCTTGGTGAGGGCTGAGGATGGAGATATATTCTAGGATAATCAAATTCAGAATATGGCTGTATCACTGAGGTCAGAGTCTGGGATGGTAAGAGATTAGATCTAGATGGGCGAGGGGCCCAGGAATTGAATAATGAAGGGCAGAGATGTGTGTTTGTTTTTTAACTGTTTTATTCACATTCATACATTCATGCCTCAAAATAGCACAGTATTATGTCCAATGCATATTTGCTGAGTGAATCAAATATTGGATTTTTCTAACTAATTTTCATATATTCCCTAATCCAGCTTTTTTTCTAATACATTTGGCTTACTTCCTTTTGGATGATTGTCATATCTTCTCACTCATCAATTAAATTCAGGTTATCCCTTTTTTTTCCCATGACTTTGAACTACCCTGCAAATATGCTCTTTATTTTAATTTTACCACTTTCAGTTTTACCTCGTTCACTGGAAACTGTAGGTAAACCTTGTGCTCTTACATTTGTTCTATTCTTAATATAAAAGATACCAGTTTCTGTAATTTTAAAAAATACCTTTGGGCCAGGCCGGCATGGCTCAGTGGTTCAGCGTCGACCTGTGAACCAGTAGGTCATGGTTTGATTCCCGGTCAGGGCACATGCCCTGGTGTGGGCTCAATCCCCAGTGTGGGGCATGCAGGAGGCAGCCAATCAATGGTTCTTTCTCATCATTGATGTTTCTCTCTCTCCCTTTCCCTTCCTCTCTGAAATCAATAAAAATACCTTTGGGTTTTACTTCTTGCTCCCCATTATTATTGTTATTGCCATTGTTATTGTTATTATTGAAATGCTGAAACTCACCATTTCCTGCATTTGACTGATCAATCTAGGAATTTAGGAATGTACACACTCTTAAACTCTTCTATATGGTATGGTGAGGCTCTCCTTCCCATGACAATAGTTTTCTTATAATACTTCTGCTAATAACAAGCAATAATAGTTATTTGGCTTAATGCCAGAAGTGCACTATATCTATTCCCATTCCTACATTCCCTACCTCAGTCTTGGGAATTTAGTGGGTTTAGGCTTAGAAAAGAAGATGTTAAAGCAGTGGCTGTGTTGTCTCTCTCTCTCTCTCTCTCTCTCTCTCTCTCTCTCTCCCTCTCTCTCTCTCTCTTTCTCCCTCCCTCCCTCCCTCTCTCCCTCCCTCTCTCCCTCTCTCTCTCTCTCTCTCTCTCTCTCTCTCTCTCTCTCTCTCTCTCTCTCTCTCTCTCTCATTATTAAGAAACAAGCCCAGGGTTAAAACCTGGATTGTCCTTCTTGTAAACATGCTGATAAATAACTTCTGGGTAAATAAATTAATGACTTTAATGGCGTTCTTATCTATAGAACGCTTTTAGCAGGATGTCCTGCTTTGGTTTGTTTAGATAAAGCTAGAATCTGTGGATTTTTGAAGTACAGCTCCCTTTAAAATGTCACATAAGCCCTATAACAATCTGCGTATAAATACAGGTGATTCGTAATCTAAAAATCCCTTCTACACGAGGTGGTTTGAAACCCTTTCTAAAAACATCACCTATTACTCTGGTTGGAATGCATATCTGATACAGCAAAGAAAGACCCAAGGAGCCACATAGAATGTCCTAGGCTTCTCCCTTTTCTGTCCATGTTTCTTGTTGCTTGTATTCTTGAAACTATTGGTAAAATTTAACACTAGGTAAGTTGTCTGTATGCATCTAATCTAAAAACCTGATTCTTTGTGCTAGTTTAGGCACAATAGCACCCATTTTTCTCTCAGATTTTGGAAGCAAATGAGACATGGACAGGAGTATGACAGAGAGGATGACTTTGATATGCAGATGCAGGACTTCCTAATACCTGACATTGGAGTTGGTATCTAAATCCCACTGAATGGCTAACCTGGACAGCCACAGGCCATCCATCCGTGCAGGGGCAGGGTCCTTGCTGGATGAGGGAGAGTAGTCCAGAAAGATTATAAAATTAAAAGCCAGAAAGGAGCTTAATTTACCAATCAGATAAGTCACTATCTATTTATATAAAAGGCTAAATGACTGATGGTATGTCTGTCTGACCATCAAACTGACCGACCAGCCAGTACATATGACATGCACTGGCAATTTAAAAATAAACATTGACTCGCACATGCACAATATATATAAAGCTCTTGCTGGTGCCAATCATACACATGTGTTTCAATCTGTCGTTTTAAATGGGGTATTTGTAATGGTACTAGATTTATTATCAAAAGATTGCAATTTAACAGAATCAAAGCTGAAGTATTAACAGGATCTGCAGAAGGAGAGGTTGTTCTGATTCCAAAATGGATTTGTCCCATCTGAAACTGGCCTCCATTTAAATTAATTCGAAGACAGTTTCCTGTGATGCCAGCATTTGTGATGACTAGTAATAAATCACAAGCACAAACCCTAGACAGAGTAGGAATATTCCTACCTGAACCCGTTTTTGGACATGGTCAGTTATATGTTGCTTTCTCTAGTTCATAGAGTGTGTGACGTTGAAGTTAAAGTTGTAAATACTTCCTCACAAGGAAAATTAGTCAAGCACTCTGAAAGTGTTTTCACACCTAATGTAGTATACAGGGAGACATTAGAATAAGTTTAATCAATTTATCAGTCATTGTTTTTAACAATGTTGTTTTTATATCATGTTTTTATTGTTTTTATATCATGTTGTCATTGTTTATTAATCAATTTATATATTATTTTCATATACATTTTACTAATTTTCTTTCATCTCTGACACTTCTATTATAGAGAAATGGCAAACAGCAATATTAAAATATTTCTTCTAATTAATTTCCTTTCAATGTGCATGAATCCATGCACCGGGCCACTAGTGTGTTCTTAAGAGAAGAGAAACGAAAAAGACCAGGAACTCTTTTGAAAATCCCATCAAATGGGTGATCCCTTCCCAAAAGAGTCAGCTGAGTTCTTTAATTTGAAAACTCTCCACTCCCAGTACAAGACCTGGAGAGTATTATGCTAAGTGTCACCAGGTTTTTAGTAGATTAATACTGGATCATGGCCATTGGTTCCATGCCTGGATACCTACATTTCTCTAACTCAGGCTTTTACTTAAGTCCTTAGTTTATGCTCATTGCCTCATTAGTACTGACATATGTTGAGTTTCCTGGACTGAACTCTGGACACCTAATGTTTCCTATAAAGTTCTAATACTTCTATACAGAGCCCTGCTCATCTGCCTGAGTGTGCATGACACATGATTCTGACCTGACAATCCGAGTCAGTGTGCATGTTGCTCCCATAGCTCCTTCAGTATTGTCATGTATTTGAATTCTCTGTCTTTTGATATCCACAGGCTCCCTTGTCCAAAATAACATCATAGCTCACCTCTTTTGAGCTATCTTCTCACATTGCCATTCTCAGCAGCTGGTAGTGATTCTGTCTCAAGCACTAGGTTTGGCCATGCTGTGCAAAAGATTATTACCTATGAGCTCCTGGCATGGTGCCCTGCACAGGCCCTTCTGTTTCCTGTCCTGGGTAGCCAGGCATGGGAATTTAGAATTGAAGAACGTTGGAGTAGTTAGGAAAATATCTTTAATAAATTTCTCATTTCACAAATGAGAAAATGTGGTTCAAGACATGTACAGTCATTTGCTCAAACTAGTACCAACTTTAACTTTAGGCTTTCTGATCCTCAGTCCCATGCTTTTCCAAAAAAGAAAAAGAGATGCTATCTCCTAAGTCATAGTTTTTCACTCTACACACCACCCACTCGCATGTTATCATTCAAATCTGAGCCTGTCTCCAATCACTTCTACAATCACTCCCTTTTATGCTGCCCCGCCAATTCTTACTTATATGAATTTAGACTATAGTTAGTTTCTAATTATTTGTCTGTGACTTTTCTTTTTCTCCTTGAGGGCAGAGGAGTATTTCCTATACTTCTATGGTTATTCCCATTTTGGTTACTAAAATGTCAGTTACATTTAGAAAGAAAACAGTTAACAGTTTCCTTTTATAAATAATGTGGACTTTTATTATATAATTTCCTTTGAAATAAAAGATTGTAATATGATTATAAGTTAATCACACATTTACATGCATAAACACTTTATTAAAAACTTTCGGTTGGTTCTTTAATCATTTTTGCTTCTAGGGGAAATGTGTAATTCTTGTATAAGATAAAATAAGTAGTCATTAACATAAATGAATGCATTATGTCCTGATAATCTTACCACTTCAACATGATGCTAATTAGCAACCTTGAAATTACTCCATGATTGGCATTCTAGGGTTCACTACTTGACTTGTACTTTCCCATGCTGAGAAAAAAATACACACTCAGTATGCCTCAGCGCTGACTAATGAAAATGACAAGAAGTTCAGTACATTCATAATTTGCGATAAATGGTTATTACCCAGATTCATTATTTAAATCATACTTATATGATTAAGTACCTTAACCAAGTACATATTTGTCAATTACATCGATAATTCAAATTATATCTTCTCTTAATGGCCAACACTACATATGAAATATAAGCACTTCAGTTTTCTTCTTAGTTGACTGGCAAAATATACTGCTAAAATTAGAGTTAAAATAATAACAATAGATAACTTGGTATGGGATTACTTGGGTCAGGTTTTGCATACATTTCAAACCCTTCCAGTATCCCTGTGAGGTTGGCCTTTTTATCTTCCCAAAATGGAAACCCAGACCTTCAGAAGTTAGGTAATTTCATGATGCTCATCTTACTGAGCAGAGAGATCCATTTGTTTGTCTGGTTTGCTATGTCTGTCTGTCTGTCTGTCTGTTTATTTTCCCACATTTTAGGAATAATATCACTTACTTCCTAGAGCTATTTAGGGGGTTAATGGCAGGTAATGGATGTTAAGATGTCTAACACAGCAAAAGTATTAAAGTAAAATATTTAGGATATCCTGACCTTCCCTTTGCCCTATTTATCCTTACAGTTCAATGTGTGGCCCCTGAGCACCACCTGGAATCACATTAAAAAAACAGAATTTAAGGTCTCCAGACCTACTATGTCAGAATCTGCATTTTATGGAGATTATCAGATGGTTGTTTTGTGCATAGAAGTTTGAAAAATGCTGCTCTATATAGTAAGAGTATGTGAAGAGTGGCAGGACAGACAGAACTCTCCATGGCCTTTGTATTCAGCCTTATAGAAACAATTACATAACTAATTATCTTTATTAATCTATATTTATTAAATAACACCCCCATCCTTTCAACTCTAACCATATCAACCAACTCTACCTTTAAAAAAGTAACGTTCAAACTATGAATCAAAGGATGCAGAGTTAAGGAAAGAAAAACTTCAAAGGCTTAGAATGTGAGAGTGCTGGAACTCAGGGCTGTGGGACTATATTTCTCTTGGTCCCACTGAGATCAAAGAACATATTTTCACCTGTCAATACACTTTGATTCTGGCTGTGTTTACCACTCTAGGTTCTACAAATAGAATTTTTATCATTATACTGATGACAAGGTAAAGTGTAGCAAAATGTGACTTAAACTGTACAGAGTTAACATTGAAGAAATTAGAAATGATAGATTAAGAAAAATAAGTTAAATTGTCCTCAAAAGAATTACAAAAAAGAGATGAACTGATTTACCTTCAAATGCCAGTTGGTAAATGATTATAAATAATGCCAAAACAATAGCAATTTTAGACCTCACCTTCCTGGTTGGGGAAGATTCTTATTCTCCATCTTGGTTAAAGAAAGCATCTTTGCTGCTCTCTTTCTCCCCCATAATTTTCCCTTGAATCCAACCTTTGCATTTGCTTCTGGATGTAAGCACATTTCAACTTGGAACTGTTTGATTTGTTTACAGCCTACACTCCTGTATATTATTCACTGACACCCCAAATTGCCTGGTATATCAGCTAATTAACATTTCAATCCATGACATGATGGAGCTACATATAAACCTATAAATCACTTTATCTGTCCCCATTTTGACATATGTAGCAGTGTCTTAAAACAAAGTGAATATTTTATTACATCTTAAGTCTTTATATAATTAGAAAAATTAAAGTTTTGTTTACAATAAGTATGTCTCAAATGCAATGCATTTGCCATAAAAATGAAATAGAACTAAAAAAGTTTATTTGACTTCAGCACATTTACCATAAAGGGAAATATAAAAGAAAACCAAATTAGAGAACATGTGTGAATGTGGAAAATTAAATATAAAAAAAGCGACAGCTTTGTCAGAGGCTTTAAATGGATAGATGAGGAAAATTTTAACCCTTGTCATGTCTTTATCACCTACTTGACACAAAACTGCACTTTGTAGTTGGCTTGCAATTATTTTCCCTCTGACCTACTTGTCTCATCTATGATGTATGTGGAGAGGATAACATCCCAGTACTCTCTGTGCTTGTATCATGCCAAAACAGAGTAGGTTTGCAAGAAAATAACAAGATCAAAAGGATCTTCACTATTTATGTAAGAGCAATGAACTATCTTTATGAAATATCAGCTCCTTCTGAGAGCAACCATGTGTCTTTAGTGATCTGTAGAAATTACTCAAAAGAGCCATATCACTGCCCTGCCAGAGTGGCTCAGTGGTTGAGTGTCAACCTATGCACCAGGAGGAGGTCATGGTTTGATTCCCAGTCAGGGCACATGCCCAGGTTGCAGGCTCGTTCAGCAGTAGGGAGCGTGCAGGAGGCAGCCAATCTATGATTCCTCGCTCATCACTGATGTTTCTCTCTCTCTCCCTTCCTCTCTGACACCAATCAAAATATTTTTAAAAAAAGATCTATTTAACTAATTCAAGTAGATGGGAAAAAAATGATTTAGTAAAAGATAGGTAGCATTAATTGAGAACTTTTGTGTACCAGAAACTGTGCTAATCTCTTTACAAATTTTGTTAACAAATCCTTTCATACAAGCCCCTCTATATACCATAAGTAGGGAAGATACTGGTGCTTTATAGATAAGGCAGAGGAGGTATAGAGGGTTTACATAGCTTTCTTTATACACAGGGAGCTAGAACCCAACCTATCCCCTCTTCAGCAAACATTCATAGCCATTTATAATACATGGAATCAAGTGTTTGTCATGAGTTATCTAATTTAATCCTCACTCTATGATATATTCTCTCAGTTTCACACAAAAAAGTAAATGGCACATACTTTTTTCTTACTTCCACATCCAATCAATCTTTCTATTCTATCTCATACATATATCCTCTTCTACTCATTCCCCTTACCTAGTTTAGGCAACAATCATCTCAAAATAATCTTTCTAACCTACAAGGTTTCCTCCACTCTTATGCCCCTGGAAACCAATCTACAAAGAAGTCATAGTGATAATACCAAAAAGCATATCCCACAGGAAAACCCATTTTAAAACTCTTCTGTACCTTTTAATAGCTGAAGGACATGTAAGCAAGCAGTACACTGAACAAGGGATTAAAGCTGTACAGTCGCCCCTCCCCTTATCCATGAGGGATGTTTTTCAAGACTCTCAGTGGATTTCTGAAACTGTACATAGTGCTGAAACCTATGTGTACTATTTTTTTCCTACATAGGCTTAATTTATACATCAGGCACTGTAAGAGAGTAACAACACTACCTAATAAGGAAATAGAACAATGATAACACTAAAGTGTAATAAAAGTTATATGAATGTGGTCTCTCTCTCTCAAAGGAGCTTATTGTACTGCACTCACCCTTCTTCTTGTGATGATGTGAGGTAATGAGATGTCTAGGTGATGAGATGAAGTGGGGTGAATGAGACATTATCAGGTAAAATAAGGATTACTTGAACACAAGCACTGCATACTGTGACAGTCCATCTGATATCAGAGACGGCTGCTAAATGACTAACAGGCAGGTAGCCTGTAGAGTGTGGGTACCCTGGACAAAGGGATGATTGGTTGACAAAGAGGAAGGGCATGAGATTTCATCACACTTCTCAGAGTAGAATGCAAGTTAAAACTTGTGGAGTGTTTATTTCTGGAATTTTCCATTTAACATTTTCTGACCACAGTTGACTGTGGGTAACTAAAACTGCAAAAAAGAAGCTGTGGATGAGGGGGGGACTATTGTAGAAGCAACTTTGTTATTGTTTCCCTCTCTATTCAAACGTGCTTAATGGAGAGTGGGTTTCCTATATCTGGTACTTGATGAAAAATAGAGCCGATCCATGACATTTATCATTACTTTTAGCATATAAAGTAGTGGTTAGGATCATGCACTCTGGAACCAGACTGCCCAGTTTAAACCCCACATTGTGTGGGGTTTACATTACAAATTGTAACCTTGGGAGTCATTTAACTGGGCCTCAATCTTCTCCCCTATAAAATGCAAAATATTATCGATTCATACATCCTGGAGTTGTTCTGAAAATTAAGAGTTAATAGAAGTAAAAGCTCTTAGAACCATGTTTGGCACTTAATAGGGACTATATGTCTTAGTCTTATTACTAAGGAATGGGAAGCTGTAATTTTGAAGTCAGTAACACAAATTGACTCAGAACTTATGAATGCCCTGCCCCATGTGATTAATCTAGGCTTCAAATTTTGTTCAATGGTGCAATCTTTTTCTGCCCTGCCGTATCATTGCTAGCTTCTATTTCTATCTCCCCTCTAGGATCAGAAGGAGAAAGGAGACATGGCAAGAGAATGAAAGGTCTTATTTGGCTGGAATTACTGTAAGATGGCTCAGGACTTGCTGAATCTGACAGGTTCTTAAAGCCTTCTTCCCCGTCATGGGAGGCTTTTGTGAATTCTTGAGAGAAAGTTGAGGACATTGAAAACATTCCACTGCATACTCTGAAGCACAGGAAATAGGTTTTCTTTTAGTTTTTTGACCCCACTCAACCCCTGCTTTCTGTATTTCCACCCACAGATTGAAGACCCTGTCCTCTATAGTCAATACCTTAAGTAGCATTGGCCATGTATCCAAGATCATCTCTCTTCACATCCTCCATCATGGAACACTTGCTAGTACAGTAGTTCAGGAAGCACAGCTCTTCCTATCCTCCCATAACATCCTTTATTTCCTATATTATAGAACTTGTGATACTTCGTTGTCATTGCTTTTTGTGACCAGTTACTAATGTGAACATGGTTGGATAAAGTACAAGAATAACATGACTACTTTTGTCAATTTACACTTTAAACCAAATTTTTCCTGTAATGAAAGAAAATTTTGATCAAGTTTCATTGCTTTTTCAAGTTATTACATGGTATAAAATATTAAACACACCATGTCTAGTCTAGCCTAGTCTAGCATAAAAACAAGACATGTCATCCACTTTCAATCTTTTCTCTTTCAGCTTGGATTGATTGAAGTGGCCAAGGCAGGAAGCTGTGGCTTATTTCTACCTTGATTTTTTACTCCATCCTGCCTCTTACTCCACAGATGGGATGGAGACGTAATGAAGAGCAGAGTAAAGCTCCAACAACTGGAACAGTTGAATTAAGTCACTGCCATCCTCTGTAGTGGCGGGTCCAACATCTAGTTTTACTTTCCTTCTTTGGGGTACCTGTACCTTCTTCAGAGAGTCCCCCACTGGTGACCACCACTTGTTATTCCTAAGACTGTAATTCCTCTCCATGTGGGTGACTTATAATGCCCCTTAGTCCTCTGCTTTCAGCCTCCTTTTGCTATGGTCACTGTATACCTTCAGAAGGCCGTCTGGGACAAAGCCCTTTTCAAGACTTCTCACAGTAATCTCTCTTGGGTAGTAGCATCGACATCCAAACAAAAACTATAACCTCTCACCTGCTTTTATCATCTCTGCATGACTATGCCAATATCCCCCTGCCTTAGTATCAGTTAAACAAGGCAGCTAGCTTTTATTTCATTTTATTTATTTATTTATTTATTTGTTTGTTTGTTTGTTTGTTTGTTTGTTTATTTATTTTTTAGTAAATCACAAAGCAGCTTTGATATCCCTCCAATTTCAGGGGACTCAAGCCAAGTTTCAGAAAGGTTTTTCTGGACATAAGCTCACTTGATACAGCAGAAAAGGAGAAGAGACTTTCTCCTTATCTAGATGGAAAATGCACAGGACTCTGACTTCTCCCAAAGAAATCCTCTCTTCTGAACCTCAAACTCACATGAATTCTCAGCCTTTCCCTATGAAGTGTGGAGGGTGGAAGATGCTAGAATCATTTTTCTGGACAACTTTTACAATTCCAGAATAGATGATTAGGATTGTAAGGATGCTTCCGCACTACTAGCAGCGGTCCTCAAACTACGGCCTGCGGGCCACATGCAAATACAAATATTGTATTTGTTCCCATTTTGTTTTTTTACTTCAAAATAAGATATGTGCAGTGTGCATAGGAATTTGTTCATAGTTTTTTTTTTAAACTATAATCTGGCCCTCCAACGGTCTGAGGGACAGTGAACTGGCCCCCTGTTTGAAAAGTTTGAGGACCCCTGACTACAGTCATAGGGCTGCTAAGAATTTTATATTTATGCCTGTATGTGTGTGTATGTATGTATTATTTACGTGGGTGCTATATATATATATATATATATATATATATATATATATATAAAAATATTACACATAAATAAACATACATGGGCATGGTATTTGCATATCTCTAGGAGACACCCTCACATTGTGGTCTATATAAATAAAGTTATACTCTTGAGAATGTTATTTAGGTAAATGAGGCCAAGATTAGTGTGTCTGAAATTGTGAAAATCCTTATACCTATTATGTGAATGCATAAATATGCATTCTTCTGGCATATGAATATATTTAAATATTCAACTTACTACATTTATTAAAAAATCTACTAAGTATTAGGCATAATGTTAGATGATACAGATGGTGTTAGATGTCTAGGGGAGTAAATAAAACAAAAAAGCAAAATGTAAAACAAAAATTATAATTATGAGTATATGCAAAAATGTATATAAACATAGAAAGGTATTAGAATTATATTTAAACTAGAGGCCCAGTGCATGGACTTGTGCACTGGTGGGGTCCCTCACCTTGCCTGCAGATATCCCCTGAGGGGTCCCAGATTGTGAGAGGGCACAGGCCAGGCCGAGGGACCCCACAGATGCAAGATTGGGGCTGGAGAGGGATCACTGGAGGGCTCCAGTGCATGTCCAGCCCATCTAGCCCAGTCTTGATCAGCCAGACCCCAGCTGCAAGCTAACCTACCAGTCAAAGTGTCTGTCCCCTGGTGGTCAGTGCGCATCATAGCAACTGGTCAAATGGTCGAAAAAACAGTTGGGCACTTAGCATATTAGGCTTTCATTATATAGGATGTTAATAATTATTTTGCTAGGTTAACTGGAAATGAATTTTCACTTTTCTGTTTACTGTTAAATGTTGCTTTATATATGCATGCATGAATTTCATAATGAAAATTGCAATAGCAATTTGCCAGTGTCCTCACAAATACACATCAACATAACACATCCATACAATGTGATTCACTTCCCAAAGGACATTTTTGAATACTGAACTGTAAGTTTTGTGACAAATGTTACATTATTACTTAATACATATATGCATATATTTGCATTCAGGTGCTAGAGATCTTAGGCTTGGATAAAAAAACTAAGCAAAAAATATAAAGTAATTGCTTAAGAATTAAATTTAATTCTGTAATTTTCCTTAATACTTATGTCATCTACTGTAATTTCTAAGTTTGTGTGTATAGCAAGTTGCACTAACACAGTGGTAGTTTCAACAACAAATTAACATACACAAAGTATAGTAAATTTTATTTTCAAAATAAAATGCATTCATTGAATTAAACATTTGGAGTTAGGCTATGGTTAAACTACCATATTCCTATAAATGCCCTTAAAATTTATAAAATCTTATATATGTTGTCATTCTTTAAAGAAAACATGTGTCAGCTTTCTTTGACATTTTAGAAGGAGTTGAAGAATGAAGATTCAGGTATGTAAGTAGAACTATGTTCTTCATATTTTGTAAAATTTTTCTTTATTGGTTAATAAAATTCTACTTGTTACTTGAAATGACAGAGATTAAGTTTGTAATATAAGCTACCAATAGTATTTTTTTTCCTCCTAGCATCTTGATTTCTTTGTATTTTTGTTATGTTGGTGAGAGTAAAATGAACTCCTGTTTAACCAATTGAAACTTTGATCATGAGTCCATGACACAAAGTCTAAAACTTTGATGAGTCAAACCATAACTCAAAATATTGGATTCATTTTATTTTTTAATTTCATAAGATACACATGACTTTTCAAAAATATGTCCATATACCCTCAAATCTGGAAGCAAATCGTCTATTCCTCCTATAAACAGACCTTATATAAGTTTCATAGACAGAAAGAGCCTCACACTTCCTATTTTCATTATATCTGTTATATCCATGTCTCAAACAACAAATGATCAAAGAGAAATTTTTAAAATTGCAGGCTGTGTGGTGTAAATAATGTCAATAAATAGAGGGTCGCAGATTAAAATACACTGGTTATCAAATAATGCACTAATTTTTGCTCTGCATAAGTGCTGCACTGATAAAAATAAAGGTAATTATTCCAGTTTGGGGACCTTGTATTAAAGTGTCAACCCCATAAGTTTATCTATGGGACAGTGAAATTATAAATGTGAGCCCAAAGGCATTAATACCAGAAACATCCATCTAATCAAGACAAGAAACTAGGCAGCCAGGTTCTGTGCAGTAAGGTAGTATTTATAGACATCATATCAACCTACACAAAGAGCTTACTTACTTGGAGACCCCACTTAGTAAGGTGAGACATAAATTATCCCCTTTCCTGCTTCCCTCACTTTGAGGAGAAATAGATTTTCCAACACTTAAAAAAAGAAAACATGCCCTGACCGGTTTGGCTCAGTGGATAGAGCGTTGGCCTGCGGACTGAAGGGTCCCAGGTTCGATTCCAGTCAAGGGCATGTATCTTGGTTGCGAGCACATCCCCAGTAGGGGGTGTGCAGGAGGCAGCTGATCGATGTTTCCTTCACATCGATGTTTCTAACTCTCTGTCCCTCTCCCTTCCTCTCTGTAAAAAATCAATAAAATATATTTTTAAAAAAAACAACATTGACTGAAACTTTACTACTGCAGTACTCTTCCTAAGTACTATCATTTCTATAAGTGCAATGTGGAGTAGGCATCTTACTGTGCATAATTATTTGATTACATTTAGTGACATGTTTGGGGGGAGGAACATATTTAATAAAAACAGTATAAATTCATAGAAATGTCTTTAAGTGATTTTTTGTACAACTAATTAATAATATTATATTTTGCTAAAAATGTTTTGTTCATCTTTAAAACTGGAATTTTAAATAAAAATATGAAAAACTTGACTCAGTCTATTTTAACCGCAGCATTATAATTTCACAACTTTGAGAAATCAATTTTTCAATTTGGTAGAAAATCTTAAGTGATTTTTACTGATTCTCAAATGTCAGAGTATTGATCTATAACTTTGAAAGATAAAATCATTTTCATTAATTTGTCACTGATCATTGAAAGAAAAATATAGGATATGTATTTATAGAATGAACAGATTACCAGTTAACCTATAGTAAACAAAATCCTAGTCTTGATATATGGCATTAGAGTTTTCTTTTCTGTCTTTTAATGTTTATTAAGAGAGATAAGTTAAATAAAAATTATGATTAGGTGAGTTTAGCTATTAGATCTTATCCATTTTCCTAGAAAAACAAAAGTAAATTAAATGCCACTTACTGAGAGTCAAGATAATCTTACATTCATTTGTATAATCATTCATTCACTCAACAAATATTTCTACATTTTAAGTACAGAATGGGCAATGAGGCAGAATGATGAACAAAATATGCAATACCCCTTCCTTCATAGATCTCAAAGACTACTAATGCATATACAATAGTGCCATAGACCAATTCCAGCATGTCATAATTTCAAGAGTTTCATCAAAAGGTTGATGAAACTTGGGAACTCAACAGGGTTGAGTCACACAGGTAGTCACCTGTTGGGAATGGCTAAAGGCATTTCCCCAAACCTGAATAGGAAACTGACTGTGGCTGCCAGACTGTTAAAGGGCATCTTGATCTACATGTTATTGCCTCCTACTGGCCAAACACCTGAACAGCCGTAGGCTATTCCCCAAACTGACAATGCTTCTGTACCCTTTGAAACCTTACCCTTTGAGGTGTATTATCTCCATATTGCCTTAGGACAAATTGTGTTAATAAAAGCAAGGGTCCTAGACAAGGAGGCGCTCTTCAGTTCCTTTAGCTGAAGGTCTTCTGACCCCCCAATGCCTTCCAAAATTATATCTCGTCTCCGGATTCTTTATTAGTCTCTGGATTCCTATGTCATCTACGCACAGCGCCTTTTCCAGATTCCTGAACCCTTCTTGATGCTGGGACAAGAACCCCGGCACAATAGGAAACAGTAATCATACAAAATAAGTGTGATAGATATGTAAGAAAGTCAAGATACTGTGGAATGCAGAATCAAGTCACCAGTCCATGATGGAAAGACTTCAGAATGGCAAAATGAAGACTATTTCAGTATTTCAGACAGAATGTGATAGTGCTCCAAACTGGGGTACAAATTTAGTATCACATTCATCTACATTGCTCCACTTACACTTACTGATATTTTTAACTAAACTATGGATTTTTTTCCCGGAAAATTTTTAGAATGATAATAAGTGCAAACTTAAAATCAATTATTTTAGCCTTCCCAATTAATTCAACACTCCAAGAAACATCATGGAGCTCTTGAAATACAAGTAAGTTAGTGGAAGTTTTATTCGCTCAACCGTTAACTCCCAAAGCTTTGCCAAGTGAAAATAGAGTGCAGCACTTCTCTGTCTCCTGAAATCGATGTCAGCTATTCAGCAGCCTGACAAAGAGCCCTGGAAGTGCTAACACCTGGTGACCCCGCCACCTCAGCGCTGCGGTGACTTTGGAAATCTCTGCTGTGGTCGTGCGCAATACCCACACTCGGCAGCAATTTCCAAAATGACACACTTTACTCTGCCGGGTCTGTAGCATAATGCAACACAATTTGCCAAGGCACAAAAGAGTAAAGTGGAACATGTTTCTTTACTTTCCCTGCAATTAATCTGAATTGCTTGAGATAGATTCAAGTCACTGCTCTTTATGGCAAATATCTGTTTTCCCTGACTGCCAAAGTTTATGAGATTTGCATAAATCCTAGATTTTTTTTAAATGGTTTTATTGGGAGCTTGCTTAATGTTGTGTTTTTTTTTACAAACTTACAAAGCACCCCCACTGTGATTGATGCCTTCTATTCATATTTAAGGAACAGTAGTCTTTTATTTTTGTTATATATTTTTTATTCATGTCAGAGAGGGAGAGAAAGAAAGAGATAGAAACTTCAATGATGAGGGAGAATCACTGATCTGCTGCCTCCTGCATACCTCCCACCGGGGGTCAAGCCCACAATCTGAGCATGTGTCCTGTCCAGGAATCAAATCATGACCTCCTGGTTCATAGGTCAAGGCTCAACTACTAAGCCACTCTGGCTGGGTAGGACAGTAGTCTTTTAAATAGTGCTCTCTTAGTGTTAGGTCGGAGAGAGCCCAGGATCAGATACATACAGACATGGGATGAGACAATGGACTTCCTCTGGAATTTCTCACAGATCTGGGATTTCTCACAGGTCAACGTGCCAGACACAGATACCTGCTTCTTCTCCCTGAATCCACATACTCCCCTGCAGCTGAAGCCTCCTCAACTGAATACCTCAGCTCATGTCCACGCCCCTCACCCAACCGCAGTATAAAAAAAGCGCCCCCCTCCATGTTGGCGTGAATCCACGTGCCCTGTCTTTGGGGGTACTTAGCAATGGAGAATCAAGTGTCTTGATCACAGTTAAGCCAGAATATATATAAAAAAGGGATAGCAGTATTAGAGAACAGGATAGTCAAGTCCCTAATAATTTTAAGGAACCCCATCAGTCAAGCCAGTCTAGGTTGTGCTTCAGTATCAAACACAAAGGTATATTTCTTACTCATCATATATGTCCATTTCTGGTTGGCTGCAGTTTTGCCATGTCAAATATATCTGTCATAAGAGAAGGGAAAAAGAGAAAATGGCAAAGAGTGTGCTAACTCTTAAAGCTTCTTCCAGGAAGTACCATCCTTCATTTCTATTCACATTTCCGTGACTAAAGCACATCGCATGTGTGCGCCTGAATTAACCCTGTGGACAGCCCTAATCCTTCCAGGGAAGGGCAGAGCATAGAGGGGAACAATAACACAGATGACAAAACCCAGGGAAAAGCCCACTGCAGTGGGTTTGGGTGCCAGCAATGCTGTTGGGCTTCCCTTTCCATGAGGAGCTGGTTTATTTAGGGTCAATCTTAAACCATCTTGATTTATATCAAGTAAGGAAATGGTCCCTTACAAGGAATAGCCAAAATAAAATTCATTTTGAGATTTTAATTTTGTCAGATTGCTTTCCCTTATAATTTAATAAATGAGAACAGGTTGAGAGCTCAGCTTCTGTGTGCTATGGATGATGATATTTGTATATTAGAAACATCATTATATGATAACATAAATTTGAAAAGTGAAAAGGACTATACAAAGGTGGACTATTATTTTATTACACTGCAATTGATATTGACTCCACTTTTCTTGAACCCACATGGCTTTTTAGGTTCCCAAGTCCCTAGAGACTGTAATCCTCTCCACACATAGATCATCTTTAAAGAGGGGAAGAAAGAGAAGCAATGTGAAGAAATATACAAGGAACACTTAATAAAAGGAAATGAGGATTATAAAAATATATATAAAAGAAGTGGAGAAGACAGGCTTCTTATCAACAGGCAACACTTCGTCTCATTCTCCAAGAATATCTTTATTTTCCATTTGGTACATGATACACTAAAAACACAAAAGAATGAAAATTGCTTCTACAAAATGAAAGAATCACTGAGAAGAAAATGTAAAGTCCCAAATATAAAGCTCTGTAGCATGATTATCCTTTTATTAAGATGTAAGCAACATTCCAGGGAAATGTTATGGTCCTAATTACAATATGATGGAGTACACATTTGTCTGGAAAATAGCATACTCAAGAAATATGTAATATTCATTGTAGCAGCAAAAACAAACAAAAAAAGACACAGATATGGCATGCTATATTTCTACTTCTTATAAATAATGCCTATATAGTTTAGGCTACAAATTTCAAAAAAAGATGGAATATTTGAAAATGAGCTAACATTATTTCCCATTTGTAAATTTGGTTCATATGTAATTCAGTGAAGAAATACGTATATTTCCATAATTTTAAATAGATGCTAAATGAATAAATTATTTATTTTTTGAACCGTCAAAAATTCTTGAGGCTCCATAATAGCAAATCAGTGGTTAGACCAGTGATGGCGAACCTTTTGAGCTTGGCGTGTCAGCATTTTGAAAAACCCTAACTTAACTCTGGTGCCGTGTCACATATAGAAATTTTTTGATATTTGCAACCATAGTAAAACAAAGACTTATATTTTTGATATTTATTTTATATATTTAAATGCCATTTAACAAAGAAAAATAAACCAAATCAACCAAAAAAACGAGTTCGTGTGTCACCTCTGACAAGCATGTCATAGGTTCGCCATCACTGGGTTAGACTGCTGTTTGCTCTTACATTATGCAGACCCAGAGATGTAGTTATTGATGGCTTATTGCATTTTATTCATATGTACATGTTTCTTCACTGAATTACATGTGACAACACATTGCCCTGAAGGAAACTGTAATAATTACAGATAACTCTGTTGAGAACATAGCCTAGTATTGACTCAGATATCTAGGTAGATTTCTAACAACTTCAATCATCTGGAATGCCATCAGATACCATGTAATAAAAGCCTAATATGCTAAGTGTCCAGTCGTCCAGTCGACCACACAACAAATTAAAGCATAATATGCTAATGATATGCTAAGGCCGCTCAACCACTCGCTATGATGTGCACTGACCACCAGGGGGTAGATGCTCTGACCAGTAGGTTAGCTTGCTGCTGGGGTCTGGCCAATCAGGACTGAGTGAGATGGGCTAGACATGCCTTGGAGCCCTCCCGAGGTCCCTTCCCAGCTGGCCAACCTCCCACATCCCTCCCTGGCTTCAATCATGCATAGGTGGGGTCACTCGGCCTGGCCTGCACTCTCTCACAATCCAGGACTCCTTGGGAAATGTTGGAGAGCCAGTTTTGGTCTGATCCCACAGGGACCCCACTGGCACATGAATTCATGCACTGGGCCTCTAGTCTATTGATAAAACACAAAGGTTTTAGTTGTCCAATAAGTCTCACAAATAAGACTTAGCCAGCATCAAGCTTTACCAATGATTTTAAGGATACCTATAATTGAATGGTATATACAAAGGAGGGAAATATCCAGAATTATTAATGCAATTTCTCAGGTGTTTTTTATCATGAGGATACACTGGCCCAGATTAACAAATGAAACCTTGAGACATATGTGTATGGTTACCTGTTTTAATCAAAGGGAGCTGTCTGGCCTGAAACATTTCCAGTTTATACTAAGAGTGTGACATAATGTACATGATATTTCTTGGCAGCCATGCCACATAAGTCCATAGATTGTAGGTTTGTTTTCCAAAAGCACCGAGACATCTGCTGCAGCAGTCCATAGATAAGGGACCTCCCACTAGCACACATTAGTGTTTGCCAGGTGGTCTGTCACGAAATTATTTCAAGGAAACTTATTTTCCAGGAATGTCCTCAGTTAAGGGTGCCCTTCTTCCCCTCTTTACTGAAAATAATAATGATAAAATAAATAACAAATATGAAAACTAAGAAGAACCTGGCAGTGAGGAAGATGTCTTACATGAGAATTCTTGAGACTTCCAAATTTATTGGTGAAGAAAAAAGAGGAGGAGAATGACAAAGAAAACAGAAAAATATGAGTGTGAGAGTAGCAGAAAAGTCAAACTAAAAGAACGGACAATGCAGGTATGACTGAAAAAGTGATGAAGAAAAATGCAGCAGCATGTTTAACCTGGTTTTAAACAGCCAGACAAAAAATAAATACTGAACATAATAAATTAGTAAATCATACAGTATCTGTATATATAAAAGGCCAATATGCTAAGTGTCCCTCCTACCTTCCAACCAGTCACTATGATGTGCACTGACCACCAGGGGGTGGACACTCAACGCAGGAGCTGCCAAGCTGCAGTGACTTGGCAGCAGCAGTTCTCGGGTGACACACCCTGAAACCAGAGAGGAGGGAGCCCAATTCCTCCTGGGGCCACACGATTCCACTTTTGGCTGTGGGTTATGTTTTTGCTGGGGCACTGTTGGCTGCAAATCTGGTTTACTGCACACTTGCATTTGCGTTCCACACCCTATACGACAGCATCTTTGCAGAGTGCCCTCTTGCATTCCGGGACCCCTCAGGGGATGTTGGAGAGCTAATTTTGGCCCAATACCTGCAGGCCAGACCAAGGGACCCCACCTGCTGGAGGGCCCTTCTCACTCTGCAGACACAGGGGAGGGACCACTGGAGGTTGGTTCCAAGGCATGTCTGGCCCCTCTCGCCCAGTCCCGCCCTACCGGCCACCTTCTAACTAATTTCCTTTCAATGTGCACGAATTTGTGCACTGGCTCACTACTGTTAAATAAAAATAAAGGCTCAGGGTAAAAAAAGAAAGTAGAGCAAGGCATTTGAAATTAAACAGGGAAAAGTGGACTTCTAGTTACCCTTAATTATAAACTATTCTAAAACTTAGTGGCTTAAAACAATGTACTGTTATTTTCTATAGTACTGTGCTTTGATGGAGCTCTGCTAGTTGTTCCCACTTGGGTTTCTCATATGCTTGCAGAAAGGTACGAGCCAGGGTTTTAGTTGGGGCTGTAGATCCAAGATGACTCACTCACATGGCCAGCAGTTGAAGCTCAGTT
Source organism: Myotis lucifugus (assembly GCF_000147115.1). Taxonomy (NCBI): domain Eukaryota; kingdom Metazoa; phylum Chordata; class Mammalia; order Chiroptera; family Vespertilionidae; genus Myotis; species Myotis lucifugus. The sequence continues at coordinate 14,793,610 of NW_005871051.1, read as the reverse complement.
AAGGTTATTGACCAAAGTGCCTACAAGTGGCCTCTCCATGTAACTTTGGCATCACAGTATGGAGGCTGGGCTCTGAGAGAGAGTGTGCTGTCAGTGATCATCCTGAACGATAATATTTCAAGAAACTAAGAAAGAAGCTACAAAACTTCATCTGACTCAGCTTTAGGAGTTCCAGATCTGTCACATCTGATACATCCTATTGGTTACAAATAAGTCACAGACCAGCTCATACTCAAGGGGCAGGGCTACATTGAGGCTCATCTTTAGAGCACGGCTATAAAAGTAAGCTGTGGCAATTTTTTAAAATATATTGTATTGATTTTTTACAGAGAGGAAGGTAGAGGGATAGAGCGTTAGAAACATCGATGAGAGAGAAGCATCGATCAGTTGCCTCCTGCACACCCTCTACTGGGGATGTGCCTGCAACCAAGGTACATGCCCTTGACTGAAATCGAACACGGGACTCTTCAGTCCCTAGGCCGATGCTCTATCCAGTGAGCCAAACCAGCTAGGGTTTGCTGTTGCAATTTTAAGCAGGGTAATCAGGCCTACTGAGAAGTCTTGGAAAAGGGGAGTAAGTTAGGCAGGCAGATGTCAGAAGAAAGACCAGTTTAAGCCGAGGGAACAGTCAGTATGCATGCTCTAAGGGAATCATGCCTACCGTGTTTGAAGAATTAAAAATAGATGTAGTGGAGTGACTGAGGGGGATATTAGTAACAAATGAGGTCAAATATTAAGGGGGCCATATCATTTAGAGCAAAAATCAACTACTAGATTTAATAAAATGATGGTTATTTGGTGTCTTGATAAGAATTCCAGAGAGAGTGAATGACAGATTGGAAGAGGTTTAAAGGAGAACATGAGCTATGTAAAGAAAGTATAAGTAATCCTTCCAGGAGTAGACAGAGTTAGGAGTCTAAAGAGGCCAAGGAGGCCAGCTACTGTGGGCAGTACTGGAAATGAGAGAGCAGCAGAGGACACGCTGTGATCGGCACACATGGGTATTCTTATTATTGCTGTATGAGAGAGAAGAGTCATGAGGACCTGGTTAATTAATTCAGAGAAACTTGAAGAAATTTTTTATTCTCTTATATTGGACTAAGTTGGACATGCAAAGTGATCTGTTTTCACTTTATAAAGGAAATTAATTTTGTTCTAATGTGTGAATACATATAAAAGTTAAGTATAAAATCAATTCTCGAACGGTCTTCAAAGAAAAGAGATATCATCCCCTATTTTTCTAATTATGGAAAATACTAAAATTAGTCTTGGCTGTATGTGTGCTCTGATCCAATTTTAATTAAAAATATTCGACATTCCTTTGCATGCCAAGGGTATAAACTAAAAAAAGACACAATATCTCATTTCTTTACCATGAATATGCACACATACAATATAACATGCAAGTCATATTTTTTGATAAAACTGATTGTTATTTTGATATTTACTAACAAGCAAATGTGGCTTAATTAATCTTTAGTGAAATGCCAGTATTGACAGGAGAACTTGAAACTTTTACAAGCCTTTTTGTACTCCTTGGTCTCAATATGACAAGCAATTCTGACACCTTTTACCAGCTATCAATCCAACGTTGTCGGAATAGGGTCCGGATGAAATTTTTTTATGCACTTACACAGCCGTATTTAAGCCAAGCTATTTTTCTACTCTGTGATCCCATTAGAGAAGATACAATAGCCATACTTAATTTCTAATAAGAAGTTGAATCAAGTAAACAATACAAACAACTCACTATGAATTCTTTCAAAGCATAATGAAATTAACAATATCACCACTATCAAATTATATATTATTAAATGGGTACTGGAGTAGCAAAACCCATTAAACTTAATTAGTATCCTCTAAAGCAGTGGATCTCAACCTTCCTAATGCTGCGACCCTCTAATACAGTTCCTCATGTTGTGGTGGCCCCCAACCATAAAATTATTTTTGTTGCTACTTCATAACTGTAATTTTGCTACTGTTATGAATCGTAATGTAAATATCTGATATGCAGGATGTATTTTCATTGTTACAAATTGAACATAATTAAAGCATAATGATTAATCACAAAAACAATATGTAATTATATATGTGTTTTCCGATGGTCTTAGGCAACCCCTGTGAAAAGGTTGTTTGACCCCCAAAGGGCTCGCGACCCACAGGTTGAGAACCACTGCTCTTAAGGGTTATAATCTGGCTTGGGAAATAGACTAATAAAATAAAAGATAAAAATATGTTATCACTTTAAAAAAAATCTTAATCTCCTACCCAGGATCACCAGTATTTTATATAGATGTAAAATTCCCTATAGACACAATCCCCTTTTGTCAAGAAGCAGGGCAGATACATAAAAACACAGAAATGAATTCAAGGCATTGCTTTGAGGACATTTTCAGAGGGATAAGGGGATATGTAAAGTAACTTATTGAAATTGGCGTTTCATCAGAACCAGTTGGGCTGGGTATAGGAGTGGCTGGCAGGGAGAGAGTCTGGAGGTGTCAGAGAATGGCTTTAACCGACTTACCATGAATGAAAAAATAATGACTGTATATTTCAAAGTAAGAGAGAAACAAGAAAGAAAGAAAGCAACATATTTCATGCATCAAAACTAAAGAAGGTGGGGAAGTAGGCAGAAGAAAGAACATAAAAGACAGACTAATTCACTAATTTGACTTGGTAGCTGAGAAACAATGATTTTACTTTCAGAAAGAGAAAACTGCTCAGGAGCACTGATTTGATAGCCTGAGGTATTTTGCTATGTACATTTCAGAAGGTCTTGCTTCCTACACCTTTCCTTGGGAGGAAGTCTATGCCCTCCGTATTGGCATATATCCCCACACCTACATCAGCTAAGTTATGTACAGTAAGAGTGGATGTCTTTCTCAGAAGTAGCTTATTCATAATATTGCCATAAGCATATAATTTGGCCTGGTGTTAATGCCTTTCCGAAAATGCAAAAATCTAAGATAATCATATTTTGTCTTGGGAAATTGAACCATAAGCACAGAAAGAGGTTGCCAATTGTCAGCAAGTATCAGAGCTAGAAAGTCAAGTACCACTGAGGCTGAGGAGAGTGACTCCTGTGAGAAGCATCCAAGATAACTGGTAGTAGAAGAGTTAATATATAGAACAAGGACCAGAAATGCATAGTTGAATTGATCACCCAGGAAAGGGGGAAAGAGAGACCATCCTTCAACACACAGCCACAGATTTGGTTTCTGATGTCTTCTCTTAATTCTGGGTTGGGATTTCCATAAGAGTTTCTGTTTTGCCTTTATAATTAAACAGAGTTTTATTTACATTACATTTTTCCTCATAAACAAAAGACAACATGGAAGGTCTGAAACTCAGGCCTGATACTATGTGCTGCCTTGATGTCTGGTGAAACTGGGAAGGCCTTGAATGGCCTAATGGCAAGCTTGGGAATCAAGGGTAGCCTTACCCTCAATACTACAAAGCCTGCCTTCCCCAGCCCCGACTCGTTCATTCTGTTCCTGAACTCAACCGCCATGTGGCCCAGAGCGGGAACTGTGTCCTCCCTCTCATCCCCCTGGCAGGAGCATATGTGACAATCTGCAGAGCTCACCTGTAGTGTCTGGTAGGTGTCCTGCATTTGGTCATTCCCATAAACCTAGTGAAGATCCCTTTCTCATCGACAGGGTGAATAGGAGGTGATTAAAACATGTTATATATGTATATGAGACCACAGGGGCTTTCTGAGAGACCTAGTGCCTAGACTCCCATTCCAGGCATCTTATCCTGAGTATTTCACCTACTTGTTGAAAAACAAATAAAAAATTTTAAAATACAGGCATTTTTAGAGTCTGCATGTCTCTAAAATAATATCTTTATCACATTTATTTAAAAAATTTAGTCCTTAGTATTGTGCAACCATGAAATTAATGGATACTCCTACCAAGGTAACTTTATCAATGTTTTTATCATAGATAAAATGGCAAACACATAAATCAGAGGAAACAGGTTCTTCAGCAGTGTCTACAGAAAGAATTTCAGGGACACTCATATAGGAGCAGTTTTAAGAGATAGTGGCAGATGTATTAGAGTGTAGAGAGTGCACACTTGGGAGGAAGGGAGCAGGCAGGCTACAGGGTAGCAGCTTCATGGACTCAGGAAAGGAAGTTACAGAGGCAAAAGGAGAGTCCTCTGCTGATGCTCACCGCTCCCTTGGTCACAAGTCTCATGGATACCCTTAGAGTTTAGGAGAAAGGAAGGCAAAAACATATGTGCCTGAGAGAAGGAAGGGCATGGTGTGGTCCAAGCAGGGGTTGTGCCTGGTTCTTGGTCGGATTTCTTTAAATTTTCTTGGGTTTGGGAAAGAGTAAGCTTTCTTTCAGATTTCTTTAAATTTTCTTGGGTTTGGGAAAGAGTAAGCTTTCTTTCAAATTATCCAATCTCCTTCCTGGCTTCTCCCAGGCTTGTGCCTGTGCCCTCCCCCAGCCAATCTCCTCCCTGGATTTTTTGGGGGGGTTGTGCCCTCCCCCTACCAGATCTTTTTCCCAAACTTCCCCAGTCTAATCTTCTCCCCTTTTCATGGTTGCTATTTTGGCTCCTACTGCACATATTTCATAGTTTAGCTTTGTCATTTGCCTTCTATTGAGCATTCACTTAATAAAAAAAATCCTCCCTCACAATTTTCTCCCTCACCCATTAATCCAGAAAAACAAACAAACATAAAATAAAATAAAATAAAATAAAAAGGATGCCCCTGGAGGGGGCTGTTCCATTTGCCCCCTCCTCTTTTGTTAATTATCTAACTAACTGGATACTCTAACAACTGGAACAACAGTGAATTGTGAAGTACAGTTATTAAAAAGATTTAGAAAGTAGAGAAAATATTATCCATAGATGCTTAGCATTTTAAATGTATCTATAGTTTCCATGCTCTCTGCTAAGTGTAAAAAAAGAAGGTAAGGCAATATTGTAATTGTTTTTAGCATCAGGACCAGCAGTGTAATTTTAAATCAAATTGTACTGCTTATTTGGCTGGAACTACTTTTTGGAGTACCGGATTTGCAAGACTGAAAAAGAATAGAAATTTTCAATTATCTGGCTCTTGGAAACAGCAATTCAAAATCTGAGAAAAAGCAAAACAAACAAACAAAATTGTAAGTAAAGAATGTTTCATCTAAAGATGATAGTGTATAAATAATGTTAAGCAAACTTATACATCTGTTTCATGTCATAGAACTTCAGGCTAAGCTTTAATTGATACTTAGATCTGTGCGGGAAATATGCATTTTTAAGAGCTGCTTTGTATTCAGTGCTGGTGTCCTTCATTAAGGAGGACTGAGGAGGAGTTGGTGTATGCCTGTGAGCAGGGACCCAGGACAGGAAGCAAGAAAGAAAAATATACAGCAGAAAGGAGTGCATTTCTCATGACAGCCTCTGCCCAGACCTTTTCTAAGCCCTACTAGAGGTGGTTGTAGGAAAAGGACCTGTGCCTGTGATGGGTCTGGGTTGAAGAATTGAAGAGTGGGGTGTCCTCACCCATTCCTCTGTTAGGAACAGTAGGGCTCTGGTGAGATAAAACCAGAAGGAAATATTGCCCATTTACAATCGTTTTGTTTCGCAGCTTTGGGAACTTAAAAGACAGCAGCGTGGGCAGAAATAGCATCCTCCCAGAGTGGCTCTGGGAGCAGTGGACGGGCAGCTGGAGGTCAGGAGAGAAAAGCAAGAAAGAAGTGATAGTGGACGAAGGCTAGACAACAAAGGGACTTGCAGCCTTAAACAAGGGAGAATTTCCAGCTTGAAATAAGAGAGACTGTCATTCTGAAGAATCTAGATAAAAGGCTACGAGCAGCAAGATTTGTGCAGCCTCGGCAATTTTAGATTACAATGTCTTAAAATAAAAATATCACATCTCATTTGCTCCAAAATCTAATCACAAAAGAAACAAGTATGTTGTCTTAGAGAACTGGATAAAATTTCAAACTATAAAGTAATATAACTACAAAGTAATAATAGCTTGTCATTTTGACTGTTAGAGTTATTATTATTATTACTATTTAATTTGCCCCTCTAGTCAACTGATATGCGTATAGTAAATTAAATCTGTGTAAAATTTATAACAATTCCCGGGTAAAGATAAGTAATATATATGTCTCAATTAATTAATATGAAAAACTTTAGACACATTAAAACACAAAGTGAAGATAATAAAAATAAAATAATTAAAAATATATATCTATTTATATATGAGACTTTTTCATTTTCACAATTAAAAAACTAGGGGTGGAATGAGTATTGCCTTTAAAGTTACAGATAAGAAAAGTTTTCAACTTTTCTTTCCTTATTTTGTTCTTTTGTAATAAATTAATCCTATATAATAGGAGGCTAATATTCAAATTGACCAATTGAATGACTGGTCACTGTGATGTGCACTGACCACCAAAGGGCAGATGCTCAACACAGGAGCTTCCCCCTGGTGGTCAGTGCGCTCCCACAGAGGGAGTGCAGCTCAGCCAGAAGCCCAGAAGTTGGGCTGGTTAGCACAGCGGTGGTGGCGGGAGCCTCTCCTGCCTCCATGGCAGCGCTAAGGATGTCCGACTGACAGCTTAGGCCCACTCCACGGGGAGCGGGCCTAAGCCATCAGTCAGACATCCCCCAAGGGCTCCCAGGTTTCAAGAGGACACAGGCCAGGCTGAGGAACCCTTCCCCCCAATGCATTAATTTCATGCACCGGGCCTCTAGTTTTATTATAATATTAATTGAAGCTTATTACAAAATTTCAAAATATAAGGAAATGTATAAAGTAACTATTGCACTTCCTGGTAGGAAAGACTGTTGGCACTAGTTTGCATAATTTTCAAGACCTTCTCTGTTATTGTAAAATAAATGTATGTGGTACTCTGTGTATGAACATAGTTTTGTTAAATTGTATACCCCCTTCTGTAATGTGCTTTCCCCCCCACAGAATAATATTGTAAGACATGTCAATATGGGTGCATCTTTCTTCTTCAAACTGTGTATGTTTCACCACTGGAAGTATCACAATTTATTTTTCCAGTCACTTTTGTTGTTGTTGTTAATCCTCACTTGATGATATTTTTCCATTGATTTTTAGAGAGAGTGGAAGGGAGAAGGAGAGACAGAGAGAAATATCAATGTAAGTGAGTCACATCGATTGGTTGCCTCCTGTACACACCCGACCAGGTCTGGGGAACCTGCAACGGAGGTATGTGCCCTTGACCTGAATCGAACCCAGGATTCCACCAACCCAAACCGACTAGGGCTTTCCAGTCACTTCTTAATAGACACTTGGATTTCCATTATATTATAATACTTAAGTCAAATAGTGACATGTTGACATGAACCAGAAAATTAAAATTAGTAATACCAGTTTCCCTGCCTACAGTAAAAATATAATAAAAATAAACACAGTGCTATAGATTATAAGAGAAAACATCCGAACTTAGGAAGAGTTAACTGTCAAATGGTAATGTTAAAAGTTATTTTAAAAAGTGGGAGAGAGATGAGAGAAGTATTTGTTCAGTTAAGAACAAATACATTTAAATTCTGTTAGGATTGGGCAGGAAAATTCTAGACCAAGCATGATATTAATGGGCTCCGGGAAGAGAAAGGAAAACCACAAAGAAAAACTAGTTTTTCATTTGAGAAATAGTCTAAGTAATTTAGCAGATTTAGAAATTGATCTTGAACACTTTATCACAACTTTCTAATATGCCATTCCTTCCTACAGTCCTTTAATTGACTCTCCACATTTCTGGGATCTATTTTATATATTAGCTTCATAAAGGAAAACACCCTTTATGTCTAAATCACTTTAGTCAATAATATCTTATGTGCTACTGATCTCCAATACATATTTTTGAATAAATGAGGATAATTTTTGATTAGCAATTAGTCTAATCAAAACTGGGCTCTAGTCTTGAATTTATGCTCATTTGCTGTATGATTCCTCTTAGGCTTCAATTTCCCCATCAGTGACATTGATAATGTCCTAGAGACAATGGGTGCTCATCTTCAGCTCATAGCTGTCTAAATGCATGGGCCCTGCTCACAGCTCTAAATCTGGCATCCTGCATCACCAGGGCCATATCTGAGTAAAAGAAGAGTGGGGCGCCTAACTCAAGGCCCCCCAAACTTAGAGGTTATGATGGTTACTTTTATGTGTCCACTTGACTGATCACTGGGTGTCCGGATATTTGGTCTGAACATTAGTTTGGGGGGTGTCTGTGAGGGTGCTCCTGGACAAGATTAGCATTTGAATCAGTAGAGTCAGCAAAGCAGCTTGCCTTCCCCAATGTGCATGGACAGCATCTAAACCACTGAGGGCTGAACAGAACAAAAAGCACAAGAAGGGAGAATGTGCTTCTTTTGTTTGAGTGCTTGAGCTAGGACCTCAGTTTCCCACCCTCAGACTGAGACTTAACCCATCAGCTCCCCTGGTTCTCAGGTTCTCGGACTGAACTGCAGGACCAGCTTTCCTGAGTCTCCAGCCTACAGACAGCAGGTGATGGGACTGCTCAGCTTCCAGAATCCCTCATTACATAGAGGAAAGGATGGGAAAAGGAAGAAGAGGCCTGGAGGGGATGGCAAGCAATGGGAGGCAGCAGATGCGGTGGGGCCAGAGAGGTCAGTCTCCAGGAGGAGGTGGTGAAAGCTGCAGCTCCAAGGGCTGTCTTGGCGACTGTTAAAACCTACACCCCCATGATGTGCTTCTTCCCAAGAGACTTTTGAGAAATCTTGGCTCCTTGCGAACTATTAATACGTATGGTTCCTAATACTTACAAATATTTTTAGTTATATGTTAAACAATATTAGTAAAAGTTTTGTTTTAATATAGCAGTATGTTTTAGTATATTAAAGACACAATTATCAAAATGAAGACTATTCCATTCACCCCCTTAAAATTATTTTATATAATTTGGGGCCTCTTTTAATTTGAAAATAATCTAGGAATTGAGCATGAATGGCAGCAGTGAATCATTTTCATAGTTGGTTCTACAAATAAAGACACTTTGTAGTAACCATGTGGTGGCTCCTGATTTGTTGGGGAGGATTTTAAAAATAACTGGAAAAATAATTCTGACCTTGAGTTTATCATGTGAGAACCACTTATCTTTCTGTCCTGAAATTCCAATTGTTCTAATTTTCTAATGAACTTTATTTTGTTTGCTGATTTGAAACATTCCAAAATTAACCCCAACATTCCAAAATATTATAAACATATTTAAAAACTAGAAGTAACACAAGAGAGTTTTGTATTTGTATGCATAGGGTGATCAACTGAATGGTCTGCAGTAGTTAGAGGGTTAGCTTGGAATATTAATGTGTGTATTATCAGTAGGTAAAAAAGTCTCTCATATTTCCTAGGATGCATAAGGCATACTAAATATTTAAACATAAGGAGAACAACTTTGATTTTGAAAGGGCTAAAAATCATTGGAAAATTATCCTTTGAGACAAAAATCACAAGTAAGTTATTTAAAATAATATAAACCTCTCCTCAAATTCTATATTATAAGTGTAATACAAGAGTTTATGAGAAGCATTAATTTTGTGACATGAAACTAATTACTAGTATTAGTTTTTAAAAAGTACTTAACAATAATGAAATTATTTTATGCAATACATGATTACCTATTCCACAATCATTTTCAGATGTATTTTAGGAATTAGATAAAACATGTTCGCCAAATGAAAAGTAGAAGAGTGCCATGTCCAATTTATAAATCTAATTATCCCAGAGGAAGCAGTGCAAATTCAGGTGTAGCTACATAAAGGCTGGTTTTCTCTAGTGGCGCTCAGCAACAGTCACTGAGAGACACAGTTTCTAATGCAGGAAGTGAGAATGAATGAGAGCAAGCAAGGGAGACAGGGAGCAGTGGTGTTTGCATGGGGAACAATACTTTGTGAATAAGCTACTACCTAGAGTTAGGCAATCTGCTTTCTTTTCATCCCCACAGAAAACCTCTCCTTAAACTCAGAGGTGTTTCACTCCCAATCCAAGAAACATCAAGACTGATAGAGGATTCATATCGTCCTATTTTAGCATTAAGGAATAAAAAGTTTGGGGAGTTTTTATTTTCTCCTTCATCATTTTTGTTAATAAAAAGGCTCAGCAGAAGATCTATTTGGTGTTACCACACATTACAGAGTTTGTGCTTAAAGATAGCTTTCTATTTGTGAATATTTTTGAAAGCTTATTATTAAAGATGAAGAAAGGACCCCTGTGGACTTCTCATAGCTAAACTAAGATAAATGGTGTTTTTCTTGGAGGCTGCCTTAGAGGGAATACCACAACCAAAATAACAACATCCTTTGACAAGAACAATAATAAAAGTTTGAAATTTGTACTCTTCTGTCCTAAGGCTCAAACTTTAATAGCCATGTAGCTTCGGTAATATGCTACTAATACAAATCACAGTTTTTCTAAAGAAAACAAGAGCAGGACTAAAGTAAACACAACACTCACATCATATCTATGAGTTAAGAATGCCACTGGGAAAGATTCCCAACTCTGGTTTAAAAATGTGAAAACAGATCCTCATGCAAAAAATCAACAGATTTTAATAGTTTTTTCTCAGCTAATACCTCTAAACAAGCAAAACTGCAACACATAAGTATTTTAAATTGTTAAGCCAGAGGCAAAATTTGCATTTTAATATAATAACAAAATTTATGGGCTATCTTCCAAAGAGAGTTTTTTTTACATACTATTATATTTCTCACAAAATGTGCATTAATAATGCAATGTGCTACCGAAAGAGCTATACTAAATATTAATTACATCAGGGTAAAATAAAAATATACCACTCTGAAGATTTAATAGAATTCAATCTGTAAATAAAACTGTGTTGCCCAACTTTAATTAAGACATTACACACTAATTTTTCTTGGATGCTCACAATCATAATTATTGCATGCATGGATGAGTCCCTGAATTATTTTAATATAATTTATTGTTTGTCCTTGTGTCTCTAAGACCAATAGCATATAAGTTTTTTAAAAGCATCCATATCAATACTCAAACATAAAATATTACCTAAGTATGGATAAGATATATTTTTTAAAAATAGAATTTTAATTAAATATGCTCGATTATAATAAACTATAAGGGAATGAGAGAAAGTATTAAATTTTCCCAAGATAACAAAAACAGGTCCCTTTCAAAAATAAAAATTCGATTGAATTTAGACAGCTTGTCATTTCTTATCACTCCAGTTGTATACTTAAGTGAGCACCTACCTAGATTTTTCAAGAATAGCTCCTGTTTACCTTTATTGCCCTGAAGTAATTATTAATAGTGCCCTCTTTTGCTGTAACCAGTTTGGCTCAGTGGATAGAGCGTCGGCCTGCGGACTGAAAGGTCCCGGGTTCGATTCCGGTCAAGGGCATGTACCTTGGTTGCGGGCACATCTCCAGTAGGGAGTGTGCAGGAGGCAGCTGATCGATGTTTCTCTCTCATCATCAATGTTTCTAACTCCCTATCCCTCTCCCTTCCTCTCTGTAAAAAAATCAATAAAATATATTTTAAAAAATAGTGCCCTCTTTCATTATCAAGAGTATGGGGTAGGGTGGCAGCTGAGTGGAGAGGGACAAAGGGAAAGAAAATGGGGGAAACTGTAATACTGTCAACATTAAATAAATAAAAATATTTTGGAATTAAATTTTAAAAAAAGAAAGTATCCCAGTTTCAGGGATAAATATGGCCATCCTATGTGTGGTGGGCAGAATTAAATCCCCCCCCCCCAAATATGTCCACATTATAATTCCAAGAACCTATAAGTATGTTACCCTACATGGCAAAAGCCACTTGCAAATGCAATTAAATTAAGAATCTTGAGATGAGATAATCCTGAATTAACTGGGTGAGCCTGATGGAATGACAGGGGTCCTATAAAACTGTGGCTGAAGAGTCAGTGATACCGATGTGCTAATGCAGAAGAGGGAGAAGCGGCCATGTGCTGAGGGGCCATGAGTGAAGGAATTAGGGCAGGTTCCACAGGCTGTATGGCCAGGAAGCAGATTCTCCTTTAGAGCCGCCAGAAGGAACTGACCCTGCCACACCTTGACTCTATTAGCCCACTGAGGTTGACTGTAGACTTGTGACTTCTAGAAATGTAAGACAATAAATTCATATTGTTTAGGGGCAGTAGAACACGGATACTCTCTATGTGCCATGGATAGAGTTTAATTTCCTACTTTTTTCAATTAATATAACACCATGAAACTCTTCTAATGCCATTAAAGTCTTTGTACACACTATTTTTATGGCTTGAATGATAGCCCATTAAATGTATTATTCTCTTATCCAACTCTGTAATTTTAGATGTTTAGGTTAGTGTTAGATTTTAAGAAATGAAAATAATTCATAAAACATTTTGATGAATAAATCATTATAGGAATGTTTTACTGTTTCTTGTGAAATATTGTCAGAATGTAATGACTGGGTAAAATGGGATGGATGTTTTTATATCCTTGGTACATACATTATCAAATTGCTTTCTAGAAAAGCACTGACCATCTATATATCTAAGCGTGTTTGAGAGCAACTGTTTCACTAGGTTTAAAATGATAAAAAGGCTTAATCTCATTGTTAAAATGTTAGCTAATTGTATATATAAAATGCATAAATTTAATTGACTTAATTTGGTTACTATCTTTAAAGATCACTTAATGGTTAAATTATTTGAAAATGCTGAATGCTATCACATTAACAAAATTTTTATATATTCTTAAACAGCTAAATTTAGACAATGTATAAGAATTTAAGACCATAGTTGATAAAAAAAATTACAAGAGCCAGAGTCATAGTACCCAGGAGGGATTAAGAGCTCAGTATAAAATATCCTTTCTTTTTTTTTTTTTAATCCATTATAAAAGTAATTTATGCACCACTGTCTGCCATGGGCTGGGGAGTCAGGGATGGATAGCCACTACAATGCTAAGAGCTGAAATTGACCAAAATTAACCACAATTTATCTTTCAAGACTTCCCCTGGAAGTTGCAAGACTTCAATAGACTATAATTCCAAATAGTTACATCAGACAGTTTCTGCAGAGCAATTCTTGTCTAAATGGGGAGACAGATTCCTGGTGCTTCCTATTCCGCCATCTTCCCAGAATCATCTTGTCTTATTCATTCTTGGACACACCTACAACGTAGGTTATACAACCCCTTGAAATATTCAATTATATTATTTTATAAACCCTTTTTAGATAATTCAGCAACTAATAATCTGTCACAATTAATTTTTAATATTTAAAATATGATGATATTAAATAAGGTTTATTTGTATATGGTTTACCCAACTAAACTAAACTATAAAATCCTTAAGAAAAGGAATATTATTGAATCCCATGAAAAGAACATACACATTATTAATTAATTTGCCCTAAGCATTGTCTTCATACTTCAAATGAAGCCTCCTTATTTAGTATTTGATATATAGGTACGCATATCTGCAATTATTAAATTCCTATTAGATACTTAAAGTTTTTAATTGCACTGCTAACATTACTGGCTTTCTTTTGCTCTTGAGATAGCAACCCAAATCCTTAATATAGTGCATTTGAAACTTCATAGTGTGGCCTTTGCCAAGCACTCTAGCTTCATCTCTCACCCCTGGCCTCTTGGTCTTTGACTTTTTTCCATAATGGCTTTAATTCAGTTCCTAGAATAGTCTGGGCTTACTCTCCACGTGGTCTTTCAGGTCTTTCACAAGCTAGTCCTTTCATTTGGGAAATACTAACCCCATCCTCAAACTGTTAACTGCTACTCATGCTTCAGAGCTCAGTTCTTTATTTAATCTTATAATGATTGGCCTCTATCTTCCCACCCATGCCCCACCAATTCTGTAAGGTTAGTGAGTAAAGAGACTATTTGATGTGAACACCATTGAACCTTATCACCTAGACTCATGTCTCTGCTACAGAAGGTTTTGAATAAGGTTTATTGTTATAGCAAGTTACAGACTGAAACAGCAGCTAGGCAACAATAATTTCATACACACATATTAGATATTAATTACAAATCCTGGGAAAATAAGTTCAATTAATACATAATAACCTAAACATTATGTTGGTGTAACAATAGCAGGTCTTGGAGGAGGAAGAGAAAAAAAAAGGTACATATCCTTATATGGAAACAAAGTTCTCCTGGATCATTGCAATGTGGATTAATTCAGAAATTATCGTCTATGTTTTATTCACTGACAACTAAAAATAAATAACACAAACTAAAATATTTTAAAGATTTCAATTAATTAGCATTATCCTTCAAGGAAAAATAATTGCATTGTCATTAAAATGTCATTGCTTTTTAAAATGACCTTTTAAAGAAAGGATGAAATTGAATAATGAAGGATATGTTTGGAATAAGGTGACAGTATAACTTTAAGCTTACGTTAGTCATTAGGACTTCAAAATCCATTTTTAAACAAAAGGAAACAAGTCAAAATATTCTATTTTCACATATTAAGGCACATAAAATATTGATCCATCTATGTGAAACAGAATAAATTGAGATATGATAGAGAAGCCCAATGAGTTTGTTTATATAATTATATTTATTCTAAAGAAAAATACTTGAATACAATCTGATTATCAAATTAAATGTTTATCTTAATTAAATGATATACATTACAATAATTATCCTATCTAATAAAAGACAAAAAGGGTAATTAACCATACCTCCGCTACGCTTCCCATTGGCTAATCAGGGTGATATGCAAATTAACTGCCAACAAAGATGGCAGCCGGCAGCCATGCAGCTGAAGCGAATATGAGGCTTGCTTGCTCCAGTGATGGAGGAAGCCAAGGTTCCCCGCCTGCCGCAGCCCGGCTCTGAGCTCTGGAAGCAACAATGTTTCAATTATAGAAGCTAAACAAACCCCAGATACCTGCTTTCAGCTGGCTGCGGCCTCAGAGCTGGGAGCGCCAGTGACAGCAACAATGTTTCAATTATAGAAGGTAAATAAATCCCAGAATAAAAGAAAAAAAGAAAAAAAGGAGAGGCTGGGAGCTTCAGTCGCCCGCCAGCCTGAAAATGGCCCTCAGCCCCTCACCCAGACTGGCCAGGCACCCCAGTGGAGACCCCCACCCTAAAGGGGGTGTGGCCAGCCTGAAAACAGCCATCAGCCCCTCATCCAGGCTGGCCAGGCACCCCAGTGGGGACCCCCACCCTGAAAGGGGTGTGACCAGCTGCAAACAGCCATCAGCCCCTCACCCAAGCTGGCTAGGCACCCAAGCAGGACCCCCACCCTGATCCGGGACACCCTTCAAGGCAAACTAGCCGGCCCCCACCCGTGCACCAGGCCTCTATCCTATATAGTAAAAGGGAATATGTAAACTGACCCTAATAGCAGAAAGACTGGGAATGACTGGTCACTATGACACACACTGACCACCAGGGGGCAGATGCTCAATGCAGGAGCTGCCCTCTGGTGGTCAGTGTGCTCTCACATGGGGGAGCTCTGCTCAGCCATAAGCCAGGCTGATGGCTGCCAGTACAGTGGTGGTGGTGGGAGCTTCTCCTGCCTCCTCAGCAGCACTAAGGATGTCTGACTGCAGCTTAGGTCTGCTCCCCACTGGCAAGTGGACATCCCCTGAGGGCTGCTGGGCTGCCAGAGGGATGTCTGATTGCCATCTTAGGCCGAATCCCCCAGGGAGCAGGCCTAAGCCAGCAAGTGGTCATCCCCGAGGGGTCCCAGACTGTGAGAGGGCACAGGCCTGGCTGAGGGACCCCCACCTCGAGTGCACAAATTTTTGTGCACCGGGCCTCTAGTTATAATATAAATATACATATATACATATATACATATTTTTATTTTCAGTTTTAATCCACTCTGAAAAAAATTCTATTTAATAAGAAAGCAATCTACAATATCATTGACAACCAAGGGAAATGTTTATAAGCATGTATGAAGACTTTCATTTAAAGTCTATCAAGGCACAGTACACAAAGATTATCCAACTTTTATTTTCATAATCAGGTAACCTTAATGCACACCAGACATATATTTAAAATATAAAGTGGTGTATAAATACTACACAAACACAATGGTGAATCACCGACCAGAGATCTAGCACCATCATGGACTAATACTACTTAAATACATACACACATCTATAAGATGCTGACCTACACACATGTATACATACTTATGTGCATGCATGAATGCATACACTAAACACATTATTAAACAATTAGTTTTGTTCAATTTTGATTATTCATAAAGCTTAATGCAATTAACAGCACTTCAATAAGTGCAATATATACACAATGGATAAAAAATAAACTGTAACATATTGCTAAAATAGGAGAAAATCCATCTGCCTCATTTTGAGATGGCATTGTTTACTGTGCTTAACTGTGTACAAAAAAACCAGCAGGTTGTTTTGTGAATCAGAAATCACTTCCTTGGAGCCTTGATTAGTCACTCACAGTATCATGTTTAGTTATATCATACAGAGCAAATCCGAAAATAAAAATAGTAACTCCAGACATTGGGATGTTTTAAAGGAGGGTTCTATATGTTAAAATGTTGATCATATGAATACCTTAACTTTGTAATTACAGAATTTTAAACACAAAATCTGTTCATATCCATTAAGGCAATGTTTGCCATCCAAAGGTTTATCAGTGAACCCATTCTATCAGTTCATCAGTTGGGATATATATTTCTTAAGATTACTGGGCCCCTGCCTTCATACAACTAAATCAGAATAGAGTACAAAAAAATCTTAAACATTGAAAATGTGCTCTTATTGCACAACAGAAAGGTTCTTCGTGTTGCTTTCCACACAAAGCATCCAGCTCTCTCCCTCTGGAGCACATTTCTAGAGAGGCAGCAGACCATCCTGGTTAAGCACAGAGGCTCTGGAGCCAGCTACCTGCATTAGATCCAGCTCTGCCACTCACCCACTACTTAACTTTCACCACCTCAGTGGCCCCATCTGTAAAATAGGAGATTACAATGGCCAAGCACAAGTTAGTAAAAGTACAGTGGTGCTTATCCCACAGTTTGGCTCATTAAATGCTGGCTCTTTATGGCATCTGGATAAACAAGACAGATGTGCCTGCTGCTTGTGGCTTGCAGCCAGATACTCTCATCACAGACAGATGAGTGTGATGAGGGCTACACGGAAATACATGAAAGAAGGAGCCTGGCCTGGCCTGGAGGAGTTTGGGAAGAAGGGATGCTGCTTCATGAGGAAGAAACTAGTAAACTGATACCAATAGGAGGGGATTATTGAGATGCGTGCTCTGGGTGTATTATGAGCAAGTGAAAGTAGCAGTGTGTGGGCCAGAGAGAGGAGAGGGCTCAGGATAAGAATGAAGAAGTAGTCTTATAAGACTTTATAACAGGGAAAGCAGGAAAGGCAAAAGATTTTCCTGGTGAATTGGCGCCTTTTTAATCCAGAAGAAAACCCTGCCTTAGGACCAGAATCATATGGTATGAGTAAGCCTGAATGTAAGGAACTCTGGAAAATTAGTAATTCAAGCTTTTCTCTCTGTAAAATAATGAAAGACAAAGGATAAAAGAATTGTGAATGAATTTTGAGTAGCTAATTCACACAGTATACCACATCTTTTTAATCATGGGAGATATTCCAGGTATAAAGACTCATTCTTTTTAAAAAAATATATATATATTTATTGATTTCAGAAAGGAAGGGAGAGGAAGAGGGTGATGGAAACATCAATGACCAGAATCATTGATCGGCTCCCTCCTGCATGTCCCCTTCCTTGGGGATAGAGCCCCAATCGGGCATGTGCCCTGACTGGGACTCAAACCCTGACCTCCTGGTGCATAGGTCAACACTCAACCACTAAGCCACACCAGCTGGGTGAAAAGACTCATTCTTGACCTTCATCAATACAATACTGAAACCTCTACTAACTCTTCCTCTGATTCTTTCGCCTTCTGAAAATTTAAAGAGAAGTTAGTATGATTACAAAGATTCTTTATTTACAAAGATTAGATTATGCTACTAAAGTAGTAGCAAGGGGAACTTTGATTTAAGAAAAGATTTAGGATTACAAATTTTCTATGATCATTGTCTTCCTTTGTGTAACGATTTTTCCAAAACAGCGACTTCAAGACCCTGAAACTAAGAATTCTGTAGAAACACGCTGCTGAAAGAACTTTGAAAGTTGCTAAAAGTACTCAACACTTGCATGAACTCATAAAAATCAAAGAGGGCAGCTTTTGTAATTTACTTCAAATAATTGTGATTATTGTAATTTTCTAATTATTAAAAATATTTTAAAAGCTATCATATACAGAGTCAAATACAGAATATCATTGTAAAATAGTAATATAATTAATGCTCAATGAGCAGTATGGTAGCCTATTTAACCCCCTATAAAGAGAATATTACTGTACCCCCCATTTTACAGACAATGAAACTGAGAAATTCAGTAACTTCATCAAGGCCACCTCTCCCTGACTTGTGAATCTTTGATGTATGACAATGGACTTTGCAGCTTTTAAAGAAAATTCAACAGTGTTAGGATTTTACAATGTTGTTTTAAAATAACATTGTTTTGTAAGTTTACAAACCCAACTAGTTACATAACATACTCAGTAGTGTATTTGTACTTATCATGTTATAGAATCAATTAATTTATTAACATGAATGAAACATAATATAGAAATGGAAAATATTAACCTAACAAACTCTGCTTTATCCTTGGTAAAAATAAAAAGACACTGTGTAGATCACCAGGATATTTTAAAGACTTGAAAAGAAATAATTCTATCATGTCAAATAGGTGGAGATTTCACTAAAATGATAAAGAAGGAGTTGGAGAGAAATTACATTTCAGTGATTCAAGATCAGAAGAAACAGAACGTCCAGACTTTCATAGATAAGGTCTTATTTAAATTTAATTTTAAGCATTATCTGTCACGTATTTTGTCTGATATGAACAGATTAACTAGGCTAAACTACATTTCCTGAGATTCCCTTCCTGTGTGTTTCAAATCAGACTGATCCATAAGAGACATTTTTGCATGAGATTTAGAGGGAAGAGGCATAGCAGTAGCCATGTTGTTTCTTATTCTCTGAAGGAGGTTGGGCAGAGTCAAGAGGCCCACTTCTGTAGCTCACACAGGTTCTCACATATCTGCTGCCTCAACTGATTGGCATGGAGCAGCATCTGGGCCTCTGTCTTTTCTGCCTTCCCCTGGATCTTCCTTCTCAGGTTTTGTGCTCAATTTCTGGAAGCAATGAGAACCAACACATGCCCAGTTCTATATAGAACATCTTTTATTAAAATGTTCTTGCATTTCCTATGTTCTTCATCTTTGAGAAGGAAGTACCTGTTCCTCCTGCAGGACACCCATATCACCAAGGTCAGAAGCATGAGAACTGACACGTGCTCCAGTGTGTCCTCATGGGTTCAGCTCAGGCTTGTGGGTTTTAGCTCTGGTTTTCTCTCACTTTCCATCCTTAATCTTTTTCTTCCTGACTGCCTACCCTACAGACTTTAAGCCCCAGGATCAGGAGCAATATCAACAGGCTCACGGAGACTTGTTGTAAGCAACTTCAGTAACTGCATATGGTCAAATCCTTGCAACAAAGTGTGTGTGTGTGTGTGTGTGTGTGTGTATGCGTGCACACATGCATGTGCACACACTCACACACGTATGCAACCTTCTACACCAACTGCAAAAATTATCTAAAAAGTTATAATTGCTGAGTTTTTCTTTATTTTGATGTGAATGACTGTAATGCATGTGCATACAAGTATGCATATGTGTGAGTGAGTGTGTGTGTGTTTGTGTGTGTGTGTGTGTGTGTGAATAAAACAAGTAGTGTTCTTCCCATTGCCCTGTTATCTCACATACAGTGCTGAAATATTATATATATATAACTATTTAAGTTATAGAATATCAAAGGGAGAGTATAAATCAGCTAAAAGAAGAAAATAATTTTTAAAAATGGAATTTTTCAGACCATTGGGGGAAGGAATGAGCATATGTTCAGTTATAAGGCAGGAATTATTTGTGTCATATTTTCACATTAGACAAAAGCATGACTTTGTTTACTTGTAGATTAACTAAGGCTTAAAACTACGTGTAGAGCTTGTAGGTTGAAAACTGTGAACTGCAGTGGCAGTAAAATATGTCAAGTGAGCCAAGTTGAACTGTTTGCCAGAATCCCCTTCTCTGTATATTTTCAATGAGGGTGGGCCAAAAGAGGTATATCATGGCAGGTTCAATGGGTGCTTCTGTAGGTCATCCGCATGGTCATCAATCTGCCTGCTCATCTCTGTGGCAAAGGTAGCAGCCAGGCAAAATGCTGCTCCACCCTCCCTTGGATCCGCCTCCAGCACCTGGGCCAGGTGTGTGTTTAGCTTTGACCTGGAGGGCGCCAGCTTCTCTTACAGGACATCTGCATCATGAACTCTGGAAGCAATGAGAACCAACACATGCCCAGTCCATCCTCATGGGTTCCAGCTCCTGCCTGTGGGCTGCAGCTTGCCTTTGCACCCTCTCACATTACATCCATCTTCCTTTCCCAAACGCCTTCCCTTAAAATTTAAGTTCCAGCATCAGATACTAAGAAACAGGCTTACAGAGATTAATTAATCAGCCCCACAAATTACATATAGTCAAATCCCTGCTACAAATCCTTCATTTCATTACATTTCAGGGACTATTTATAGGCTTTTATATTTATCCATACACTATTTCAGGACAATTAAAGGACTTTTAAATAAGTTTTAGTAGACATGAAATAAATTAAACTCAAAACTGCCTGTCTTCCTCTTGAGAGTAGAATATAATGAAATTCAGGAACTTCGTTTTCTTTCTTTTTATAGAAATATCAGTATGAAATGATAATACTTAAGGTCATAACAGTTTCTGGGCCCTTTTATTAAAAATGCCTTCTGATGATGAGTCCTGAATAACTGGATGAATCCCTTTTTGTAGCCCTGAGTCACTAACTTTGCGATGAGCTTCTTAATAAAATGAACTGTGCAAAATCAAACCTATTTTTACTCTAATTTATTTTGCTGTTCTTGCATTTCCTATCTTCCAGCATTCTACTTGACTCTTTAATCCTAATGGACAATGATTTATCATGATCAGTTGAGAAAAAATTCATTCACAACTATTGCAGTCACGAGGCAGAACGGACTCGTCATCACCCACCTATGCCCTCATTGTGAACCTTCCTCTGGAAACACAGGTCAATCCTTCAATTCTAACTCTCCTCCCTTTATATCATTACCTCTGGATGATCATAATAGTCTCTTATTTTTCCAGCTCTCTCCCTTCCAATACATCCTGCAAGTCGCTACCAGGTAAGGTACCATGACTAATCAAAATGTCATTTTTCTACTGAAAAATATTTTAACTGATATCTTAGTTTTCTGTGGTGGACAATCACTGTCCTTCCCCCAATATAAAAATAAAATCTGCTTCACAATTTATAAATGAGCAATGAAGGTTTTATAAGAAAAATGAGACAGAATTTACACTGTACATCTAACAATACACACGTGCATCAATTGTCCTATAGGGTTCATTTGTTCATTTAGGTTATTTTTCCAACCAGAAATATTTTGGTCCCTTGCTCCTCCCCAATGGTTCTTGTTTCTGTGGCAAGAGGAGGAGACAGCTCATCTACATTGGGTCAACCTGGATATCCAATCCTGTTCGGAACAGCATGTGACCTGAGCAAGGCAAATCAAATTACTTGCTTGGGATTTTTCAAATTTGATTTGAGGGAATACAAAAATGTTCTTTTCTACTTGCAGTTCATTGCTTTATGAGCCTGGAAGAACTTCAACTAAATATCTCATTTCTGAGGGAATGGAGAAATAAAGAGAGAAGTGGAGATGAGACAAGTAATGTACGTGTGTGTGTGTGTGTGTGTGTGTGTGTGTTTATGAGCATGCTAAGACTGATATGTTAATTATTTTCCCATTTTCACTATGCTATTTTAATCTAAGTATTACAATGAGTTTTTATATAAAAGTTAGTGAGTTCATTACATTGCTGAAGCTGCAGGTGGTGTATAGCTTAATCAAGGTGTTAATTAGCTGGTACTAAGTGTGGTTTGAGGTTAGTGTGGCAGATGGAACCCAGTGAATATAGAGTTTTGTTATACAAACTATAGATAGCTACATCTGTGCTGCAGTTTTTTCAAATAGACATAGGTGATAAAACACCTGCTACTTAATTAACACCCTTTGTAGTCATTCAAAAACTTTGATTATTCTTAAATCTGCTCTGCCAACTGTAAATGTTAAAACTTTTCTTGCTATTACTGGAGCTTTTTCTTTCTTTTATTTTGCAAAGTTTGAATTGAAAAATATTCAATACTAGCAAGTGAAGGAGAATAAATACTATTAACAAATGAATGAATGAATGAACAGATAGATAGATAGATAGATAGATAGATAAGTAGATGGGAAAATAGAAAATTTCTGAAATTTTGAGCTGGCAATCCTATGAAAACGAAAACTGTAGTTAAAGGAATCTTTTCAAATAGTATCTATTTCTGAGAAAGTAATTTTGTTAATCTCCTGGCTCCCCTTTACTCTCAAGTCCAACAAGTCTACCTCTTCTGAGCCAAGCTTCTATGGCCAGAAGGGAAGAATAAATTAGAGGAGACAGCTGAGTCTTCATCCCTGATACTTGGGGCATGACTTGACCCCTCAGGACAGAAAGAGCCTCATGGTTTAGAATGGACGAGACAGTTCCTGGCAAGAGCTTTGTCTACAGAGATGCTCAGAGTTGGGGAAGTGTGTCATATGTCATATTAGTGTGTCTAGTCTGGCTGAACTTCAGAGCTTGAAGAGGAGCTGCAAGGTTCTCTATATGACTACAAGGAGACTTTCCCTTGAGCCAAGATGCTTTCCCTTTGGGGCCTCAACAAGGAACTTCCAATTTGCCTGTTGCTAAATCAAAGACCCAAAGGAACAGAGCAAATGAACTATTCACCATTGTAGGGATCACCACCATAAAGGTACACCAGCAGCTCTAGCTGAGTCCTAAGTCAATGGACAAAGTAATAGCATACTCCTAACAAGGGCTCAAAACAAATGAGAAGAAACTGATCTCTAGAAAAATAACATTGGAGTAAACAATAGCAACTTTTTGTTCTACACCATGGTATACAGAATTAGATCAATCATAAGTATCAGTGTGTAGTCACACACTGATACTGATAGGATTCATGCAAACTATTGTATACTATCTGTATTAGTCAGGGTCCTCCAGAGAACAGAACCAATAATCATAAGAGGAGATTTTTAAAAATAGAAATTGGGTCATGCAATTATGGAGGCCATGGGGGTCCCACAGTCTGTCTTCCATAAGCTGGAGAACCAAAAGAGCTGGTGATGCAATTCAGTCTGAGTATGAAGGCCTGAGAACCAAGGGATCTGATGGTGTAAATCCCAGTCCAAGTCCAAAGGCCTGAAAACAGGGATGGTGTAAATCACTGTCTGATTCTGACGACCTAAGAACTAGGAGCACTGATGTCTGAGGGCAGGAGTTGATGTTCCAGCTCAGGCAGAGAGATACATTTGCCCTTCTTCCACCTTTTTGTTCTATTTGAGTTCTCAATGGATTGGACGATGCCCACCTGCATAGGTTAAGGCAATCTTCTTTACTATGTCTACTGATTCAATGATAATCTCTCACAGTAAGTCCAGAAATAATGTTTTACTAGCTATCTGGGCATCCTTTAGCCCAGTCAAATTGACACATCAAATTAACCATCAAGCCATTGTAGTTTATTTATTTTGCTGCTTTAAAACAGTCTATTCCACTACATTCAGCCACCCTCCTGCTGCGGAAGCATTTGATTTGCTTCCACATATTTGCTATTGTGAAGACAGCTGCTCTGAACATCCTTGTACGTGTCATCAGTGTACACAAGAAAGATTTTCTCCTGAATTTATAGCCCGAATTACTTCATTATTAGGTAAGAAAAACTACACTTGGTAAGAAAAACTATACCAAAATGCTTTCCAAACCATTTATACCAATTTATATTTAGAGAAACAATGTATGAGACCCTGAGGACTCACATCTTCTTAATCACTTGGTATAATTGAGCTTTTTATTTTTCCCCCAATCAAATGAATATAAAATAGGCTCATTATGGTATAGTATATAATTCTCTGATCATTATGGAGTCCAAAATTTTCTCCATATGTTTATTGTAAAGTGCCATTCATTCATGATTTATTCCCATTTTAAAATTAGATTATTTGTGGGTTTTCATTGAGTTGTAGGATTTATTTATATATTTGATAATACCTTGTTGGTTGTGTGTAATGAAATGCTTTTTGTAAGTCTGTAATTTATCTTTAACTTGATTAAAGTGTCTTTTAAGTTACTAAAACCAATGTAATCAAATTTACCAATATTTTATTTTTTAGTTGTTTTCATGTCTTATTTAGGAAATTCTTACACCCTCCCAAGTTTTAAAAGACAATTCACCTAGTCCAGCCAGTGTGGCTCAGTGGTTGAGCATCAACCTATGGACCAGAAGGTCACAGTTCTATTCTAGTCAGGGCACATGCCCAGGTTGTGGGCTCAATCCTCGGTATGGGGAGTGCAGGAGGCAGCCTATCAATGATTCTCTCTCATCATTGATGTTTCTATCTCTCTCTCTTTTCCTTCCTCTCTGAAATCAATAAAAATATATTTTTTAAAAAGACAATTACCTTTAAAACTCTATGAAAAGTTTTAAATGTTATTTGACATTTCATTCCTAAGACTATCTAGAGCTAGTCTTTGTGTATGGAATAAGAAATTAAATCTTACCTTTTTTTTTATCATTGTTCATAACCACTTTGAAATCTCCATTAGAGAGAAAGAGTTCCATACAAAAGAGAACTGTTTTTTGGAACTAAAAATAATAATAATAATCAGAAGCTAAAAGGTTCAGGAAAAGAATTGAATAACGATCATGACCAATTAGTTTCCTGGGATATTAAGTGGAGGAAATATCTGAAAACATACAGCCAAGACACTAAGAGATTAATATCATGAGGACAAAAATATGAGGCTCAAGGGTTAAACCCAGAAAAACTAAATTGTGAATTTTAGAAGAAAGAAGAATTGTTGAAGGAAAGGCAATAATGAAACAAGAAAGAAATTTTCACTTGTTTGAAAATAATGAAGTTTCTAGATAGAAATGATCAGCAATGAAGGTACAAAGAATGAGAAAAAATTAACATTAGGTATACTCTTACCAAATTCCTGAAGTCCAAGTGTTACCAAAATCAAACACAAATTTAAAACAAAGAAAAATTCACAGGCTTCCCACAGAAGGGGTAAAAGTCAAACAAAAAATTAACCACTCAAGAAAATATTAACAATAGTTAACAGATGCATTCCTCACATAAACATTATAAAAATAAAAATAGCAAAAATAACTTAAATATGATGGATATTAGTTACCATAATCTACAAAATCTCATTTTAAACAACAAAACTTTAAAATAATTTCAATTAAAATCAGGAATTTTATAGTGATAACTATCAACATTATTATTTAATATTAAAGTTCTGAGCAAATATAAAATGTTTTTGTTCTAATATAATTTTATCCCTAGAATTAATAACTACTAAAATAGAACATTTTATGAAATTCTTTCACAGAAGATACATGTACCAAAAAAAATATAGCTACTCTCTAATCAAGAAATCATAATCTAGAAATTAAAATATACACACCTGTATTTTCCTCCTTTCTCAATACAATGTTGTAAATGTAAAATGGGTTAATCTACTTACAAAATAATTAAATGTCATAATTGATATTATTGAAATAATTTTGTTTCTTTCAAACCAAAATATAGATAGAGAGGCATTAAAAAATGCATATATCTTTAATGCCAATATAAGCTCTGTATTTTCTAAGGAAGTATAGTTTTCCCATTTAGTTCAAGATGACATTGATAAAAACAATTTTAAATTTAGACAATCTTGCTATAGAATCTATTTTTTTATAATTATAAGATTGTATCAAATACTAAGTAAATATAACTATTAAGCTCTTTTTTTTCCTTTTAGACCAAAGTACCATAGATAAAGAAACAAATGTTATACTAATTTCTGTATTCTGATTCCTAGATTCCACACTTTCTATGAATTTACAGCCAGATTATTTTACTCAGCCAACTACCATGTACCAGACAGTGAGGAAAACACGCGGTAGGAAAGATAGCACAGAAACTTATAATTTAGTACAACCCAGTACAGAACTAATGTGACACAAGATGTAAGAAGGAGCCACACTATCAAAGGATTGGCAAATGATACGGATCATGTGTGACCAAGGATCGTCTTTCACATGGCTGGGGAGGTGGTTGCAATGGAGCAAGAGGAGATTAAATTAATATTAGCCTACATGACTCGGTGGTCTCACAGCTAGTTGCTTAGTGTCTGACTCTGAAATAAATACTAATTATTGTTTTAAACCACAGAGTAATATTTATTTTTGCTTACCAGGGCTTTCTTCTTTCAATAATTGGAGGAATGCTACTCATATGGAAGCCTCTGCTCAAGTAGAATCATCTATAATAATAAAAGTGTAATATGCTAATTAGACCAGACATCCTTCCTGACGACCTTCCAGATGAAGCCAGGGCTGTGAGGGGAGCCCAGGTTCTGGGTGCCTGCTGGCAGCCAGAGGGAAGCCCGGGTCCCGGGTGCCAGAGGGAAGCTGGTGCCAGTAGCCAGGGGAAAGAAGGCCCACGCTTGCACAAATTTCGTGCATTGAGCCTCTAGTCTCTAATAAAGACTCTTCCTTTGACTTCTCAAATTTCCTACACAAAACTAATAATTCCTGCTTTCTCTTCTCAAAGCAGTTTTATCCAGTGTGTTAGCAATTTCAACTTGTATTATTAGTTGACCCTTTTACCACACCATGAATTCTTGGAGCATCATGTCACCTTATTACTAGTGTCCAGGAACTCAGTAATTGACTGTTGAAAGTAATAAATAAATTGACAAATGAATGAGCTATCAGACATACAAATAAATAGTGTGTCAACAGAACATTCCATATAGTACATTTACCCATAGTAAAAGTACCTTAAACCTCAGACACAGCATAGCCTATCTTTACATTGAGGTCAGCCTCTCTGTTGCAGCTATCATACCACAAACCAGCACAAGAACTTCTCACCATTATTGACACAGTTCTTTCCTTATTGCTTAAATCACCAACACCCAAAGCTGTAGTTCTCTTTCCCTCTAATCAGGAATGTCACCAGTGGAAACTTACAGCATTTTAAAAAGTGTAGTACTTTTCACAATTCTATCCAAAAAGAACAAAGTATATTGGCCCTAGCACTGCCTCGTGCATATTGCCATGTCCCGAATTACTAAAACAGCCAGTGAAGAAGACGGTGCTCTTTTCATACTAGTTTGAATTTTCATCTCTCAGTGTTATCACAGCCAACTTTTCCCAAATTTATGAATAGTTATGGCTCAGTCATGAGGTCACGTTTTCTCAGCATCTAGGTTTGCAGCTTTCTATTATGAGGTCAGGATCCAAATGTTAGCAGTGTAACAAATAGCGCCATGAACTAAATGGGACTCCAGATTCCTCCCAGGAGTCTAGTAAAGCACAAAGCAAATTCCACCTATTAACGACTCTTCTGTGCACCTAAAAATACAGCTGGTCTTTTGCAATTTTTATGCATTGAGGGGTTTAGTCTCTTTATCATCTTTATATTAGACTCTTAAGGAGAGTCTTATTGCCCATCTATATTGTCATTATCCAAAGAAGTGTACAATTTCATCAAAGAAGTACATGCCAGATTTAGAAAATTTGTTAAACGATATAAGTGCCTAATGACTGATCATAGCACAATGCATAGCAGGCATTTATTTTGCATACCAGTATGACTTGTAGATCAGCACAACTTGTGTTTTACTTGTAATTTTCAGCTTCTACTTTTTAACTTGTGTGATTTGCAAGTTTTACATCCCATAACTAGTCTTAATTGAATTCAGTTTGGTGTGATTTGTGTTGTTGTTGTTGTTGTTGTTGTTTTGAGTGACATTACTTTTCTCCTGGTGGTTTGGGTGATTTTGAATTTTGGTAATATCTATATTTAAATAAATGCCACAAGTAAAAATATCAAATATTATTTACCTCATCAATAAGGGAACTGGACTGACTTAACCAGATACTAATTTTATTTATTCAACCATTTCCTTATTCATTGATCTTTTAAAGTGTGTCTATTGGGCATGTTGTATGTGTTAAACACTATGGTAGGTGTTGAAAGTAAAGATATAAATAATAATGTTTCTACCCTCAATGTATCTAAGAGAAAGAGTAAGGTGAATGTCCTACTCTAGCATTCTAAGTGCTGTGACAGATATTATTAGGCAATAACTTTCTCAGAGGAAATAATACATAAGCTAAGGACTAGAGCAAAATTAGGAATATTAAAACGTCAGCAAAAATAAAAGAGTGTAAGTTTTGGAGTCAGAAACCCAGACTTCTAAGAGGAACTCAGTATGTCACGATTGCTCACCTTGTCCCTTCAACAGCCTTACCTATAAAGGGAGTGGGCGAATTGGTTAGATTGGTTAGCACCAAGAACCACAGTAGCCTCTTTCTCAGAGCCATTGCCAACAACGACTATATGTGTTACTTACCCTCAGTTGTAGCTGCAGTACCTAGCCTAGTGATTGACAACATTCAGGAAATAAATCTGGGAATAAGTTTAGGAATCAAAATATATTCCTGAAGACTCTTGTACACTATGCCAAAAGGGAGCCAAAATATGACTTTCTTTATGTTCTTTCGAAACCAACACATGGAGAGAATCATGATGGGTAGCATATTTTAGTGCCTATTATATATAAACAACTCAATTGTCATGAAGGGCGACACCTATTTCCCATCCTGAAGACTGAGTACAATTTGAATGATGATTCCTCATGGAGTGGTATGCCCATCTTAAGCCAGGTCGCCTTTAGATCTATTCTTCACTCCCCTCCTCCTCTGCTCAATGCTACAGGATATGAAAGTCACTTTCCTCCAGCTGGTTTCAGCCTGCAGCTGGTTTCAGCCAATGGCAAATGCTGGCTGGAGATTGGAGGGAGACAGAAAAAGAGCAGCCAGGATATTTCTTTCCCAGCTTCTAATCTGAAGTCCCTAAAAGATGCTGTGTTGCCTGCATGCCCATGGCTCTGCATCTTATTTCACAGATACAGCTTCCTCCTTCCAGAAATGCTCACCCTCTGGATTCAGGAACATCACCTATTCACTTTGTCCCTGCCAGCCTAGCAGTGGTAGCCAGTCTGTCACTATTTTCTCATTTGCCTCATTGTGTCATTTGTTCTCTCAGTGTTTCTATCACCCATATAACTGGCCTGCATTTAAATTCCTTCTCTTCTATTTTCTTTATTTGTTTTGTTGTTGTTGTTAATCCTCACCCAAGGATAGTTTCCCATTGATTTTTAGAGAGAGTGGAAAGGAGGGGGAGAGACAGAGAAAGAGAAACATTGATGTGAGAGAGACACATTGATTGGTTGCCTCCCACATGCGCCTCAACCAGGACCGGGGATCAAGTTTGCAACCAAGGTATGTGCCCTTTACAGGAATCGAACCCGGGACCTTTCAGTCTGCAGGCCAACGCTGTATCCACTGAGACAAACTGACGAAGGTGCTTCTCTTCTGTTTTAACTACTTAAAGTTGTTTCTGTTTTCTTAAACTAATATATTGAGGACACAGGTCAAATACTCAATTGCACGGCATCTGAAATAATAATGGTAAGTTTTATAAGTCTGTTTCTTATAATACTTTTCAGTGTGAGCTAGGACACACTGCGAAAACACAGTTCTACTAAAAGCAATTCTACCATTTTATAAGTAGCAAAATGATGCCAGATACCCAGGTTGGTGATGGCTGGTAAAAATTTGGAATAAAACAAAGAATACCTAGAAGAAGAGATAGCACTATAAATGATCAGAGACCTCCAAAAATGTACTTTCCACATAACCATGTTTTTGGTAAGTAGTAAGGAACAGAAGAGTACATGTTTCTAACTTGTACCTAGGAGACCATGAAAAGCACCATCATACTCCCTCAAGAGTTGCTGAATTGGAGGTAAGATGAGCAATACACGGCCTACCCAGGGCTTGATCTCTGCCCTCAAGTAGCTTACATTCAAGCAGGGAAGTTAGATAATAAACAATTATTTTTAGACATTCGTTTATAATAACTGAGCATGACATTTAGAGTAAATGATAGAATAAATAATACACAGCAGTAGTGTAGTGAATGGTGAGATGGGGTTGCTGTGGTGGTGGTAAAATATTAGATTGGATGTCAGGAAAGGCTACGCGCAGAAGAGGTGCCATGGAGATGAAACCTGAATGATGAGATGGAGCTGACGCTACGAAAATCCAGGCAGAATATTATTGGCCAGGCAACATTACGCACCAAGACTCAAAGTGGAAGAAATTTGGCCTCTGTTGAGAACTACAAAGACAAACTTGTTTCTGAATCAGAAACTTATGCTTACTAGTTTCTCAAATGGCAAAAAGTACAGAAAAAGTATCCCCAAAAAATCTCATTACTTGAACTTGCACTCAAGTGGCAATAAGTTCATTTAAAAAAAGGAATGGAATATGTAACCATGATCAATATAAATTTCCAGAAAACACTCTTAAGATTGATGACAAATATACCCCTAGGTAACTATTTTAGTCTACTTGTTAAATGACTTGGGCATTTATTATGTTCCATCAATCATTCTGAGAGCTTTAAATGTATGAATTCATTTAATCCTCATAACAAACTTACGAGGTAAGTACTATTGCTATTACTATCACTTCCACTTAGAGCTGAAAAACTGAGACATGGGGATTAAGTGTAGCTGGTAAGTATAGAGTTGGGGCTTGAACTCTGATTATCTGGCTCAACAAAATACCTTCTTAAGATATTGTGGTCACGGGTGTGGGGACTTGATTCAGACAGAGCAGGGTTCAAATCCCAGCCCTGATACTTAGCAGTCAGAGCCCTAACATAATACTGTGCTAAAGGAAGAGGTGATTTTTTATCACAGTAATTGATTAGCCCCCTACTGATATTTCTTTCCAAGGCTCCAGGAAGGAAACTCCCTCCAAACTTTTCTATTTTATCACTAGTCTAAATGTCTTAACTTTCTAAAAGAATGTTAGAGATATATGCTTAGAGAAGAGAGGAGGTCTGTTTCAAATAATTTCTGAAGATGCTTATTAAAATTCAGCTTGCTTCTGGAGTCACAAGGGAGATTAATGTGTCTCCTAAATGGGCTTTATTGTTATTCTACTTTTTCAAATATGATGATAAATAGCCAGAATTATTCTTCCACCATTGATATTCTCCCTTTAAAGGAAAAAATTACCATAATATAATTTGTTCAAGCACAAGGATTTGTCATTTAGAATACTGATAATCAAAACTCAGAATGCAGATATGTTTCCTCTATTTTAACTTCTATAAGGTTTTCAGATATTTTTTTAAAAAATCAGAGATTCACAGAAAAAGCATTTCCTTAAATTGGCATAAATATGTTATGTCATAATTTACTAATTAAGTTTCATAATTAATCTAATGAAGTGCCTTTCAATTTTATTAGTTTCTTACACTGTTCAATATGTATCATGAAGGAAGGAAACCTTCCTACTGATAATAGACCAATCAATGTCTAAGAGTCACACGAGAATATATCTTTTGTTACAGAACTTGAATATTGAGGCAGTTAAGGTTGAAAAGTGGGGTAGATTGATTGATGTTTACTCTGGTATGTCTTGGATTATGATTAACACATCTTTTATGATTTTTATGTCAGTTTTAAATATTAACCAATATGGTTTGTATGCATTACTATAGCTTTCCAAAGTACCTAACCTACTTCTGGTTAAAAATTTATTACTAGAACAGTTTGCCTTTTCATCCATTTAAATTATTTATCAAAGTACATCAAATAAATGCACATTCTCCATAAAAAAACAGAGACTAGTTTAATTGCTAGGTAGAAAGCTACCATTTCTTTAGATTTAGACAATGGAACAAAAGAGCACAATATAAAACAGGTACATCATATAAAAGTAGAATACTAATAAGAAATCCCTGCCTACTTCACATAAGCCTAAAGGTAGATGCTTCATGAATATTTTCAGAGCCCTCTAATATGTTACATGTCTATCTTTATTTTCTCTATTACAACAGAAGCTAGAATTCACAGGTGAGGCTAAACCATAAAATGTTACCTTCAATTTAGTGACAGCATAGTGAAAAAGTTTTATACACACCATAAACCAGCAATTGTTTCACGTTTTTAAAGGAAAGATAAGTGGTGGGTTGTGATACAATAAGAAATATATATTTGGTCTTTGTCCCAGCTTGCTGGCACACTGCTCCTAAATCTCCAGGAAATCTCCAGAATACTGAATGTCCTTTGCATGCTGATGAGGTTACTCGGGGCCCCTAGATAGGGGCTGGTCACCAGAAAGACCAAGGCATGATCAGAGGATTGGAACTTTCAGCTCCACACCTGATCTCTGCAGAGGGGAGGCGGGCTGGAGATGGGATTAATCGACACTGACTAATGGTTAGTTATGGCTACATAACGAAACCCCCATAAAAACCTCTAAACAATGTGGTTTGGAGAGGGTCTGGGCTCATGAACACATCAAGGCTGTGGGAGGGCGGCAAGCCTGAAAAGAGTTTGGAAGATCATACTCCTCCCCCCATACTACACCTGTGTATCTCTTCCAGTTATTCTTTACAATAAACCACAACAGTAAGTAATAGTGGGTCAAGCACTGTCCATGAGTTCTGTGAGTTGCTCTAGCAAATCAGGAAACCTGAAGTGGGGGTTGTAGGAACCTCCTGAATTTATAGCCTGGCCAGAACTATAGGGGGCAACATGGGACTTGTGAGTGGCATCTGAAGTGGGGGTTGTCTTATGAGACTGAGCCTTTAACCTGGGGGGATCTGTGCTAACTCTGGATGGTGCCAGAACTGAATTGAATTATAGGCCAATCAGTGGTGCCCAGAGAGTTTAAAAACTAGGTAACATGTGTGTGTGTGTGTGGGGGGGGAGGGAACGTGGGGGAAATCTTCACATGTTTGGTATCAGAAGTATTGTGAGTACAAAGAGTTCAGCTAGGTTTTTAGCTTATACATCAGCAGCACTAGAAATTGATTTCACATGAACAATCAATGCACAGAGAAAACAAAGTCAGCATTTAACTTCATGTGGCAACTCTCATGACAGCCCGACACTCATCAGTCAGAGGGTTCAGTCTCTTTGAATATTAAGTATCAAAGAACTAATGGAAGATATGGTGTGGTTTTTTTCTAAGACTATTTTTTAGAGCAGATTTAGGTTCACATTAAAATTAAGAGGCATACAGAGATTTCCCATATATTCTGTGCCCCTCACATGCACAGCCTTCCCCATTATCAACACACCACTCCAATTAGAGTGGTACATTTGTTACTATTGATAAACCTATAATAACCCATCATAATCACCATTACAGTTCACTCTTAACGGTGTACATTCTGTGGTTTTAGGCAAATGTATAATGACATATATCCATTATTGTAACACAAAGAGTGTTTTCATTGCCCTAAACATCTTCTGTGGTTATCTGTCCTTTGACAACCCCTAGCAACCACTGATCCTTTTACTGTCTCCATAGATTTGCCCTTTCTAGAATGCCATAAAGTTGAAATCACACAGTATGTAGCATTTTCAGATTGGCTTCTTTCACTTAGCCAAATACATTTAAGGTTCTTTCATGTCTTTTTATGGCTTGACCACTGTTTTTTGTTTGATTGTTTGTTTGTTTTTAGTGCTGAATTATATTCCATTGTCTGGATGGAACACAGTTTATTAATCCATTAACACCCTGAAGGACATGCTGGTTTCTTCCATGTTTTGGCAATTATGAATAAACATCCATGTGTAGGCTTTTGTGTGGACATAAGTATTCAACCTCTTTGGGTATATACCAAGGATCACCAATTTGATTTTACAAAGGGCAAATAAAAAAGGAGAAACAATTACAGATTCTTGAATTACAAATTGAGGCCTTAATTATTTGTCACTCACATTCCATATGTGCCTAATTTACACATGACCTTATACTAATAATTCAAATTGATGCATCAATAGTTTAAAAATATGGAGTCCTAACCAGTTTGGCTCAGTGGATAGAGCATCGGCCTGGGGACTGAAAGGTCCCAGGTTCAAGTCTGGTCAAGTCTGGTTCAAGTCTGGTTGCGGGCACATCCCCAGTAGGGGGTGTGCAGGAAGCAGCTGATCAATGTTTCTCGCTCATTGATGTTTCTGACTCTCTGTCCCTCTCCCTTCCTCTCTGTAAAAAATCAATAAAATATATTTTAAAAAATAGTTAAAAAAATATGGAGTTACATTTCTTTTCTTAAATGTAATTTTGGACCTATCCATAAACAAACAAACAAAACCCTGAAAACAAAAGCCCAGGTGAAATTCCTAACTTGTTTACAAAAAAATATAAAATATATTCTATATTTAGAGAAATGGAATTGCTGAGTCTATATATCCCATGATTCTATTTCATGCAACCAAAAGTCCTGATTAATATGGTGACAATTATATAATGTTCTTTGAGGGCCTAGGCTCTGAACACAGGTTAGGAGACATTCACAATTGTTCAGGTGTATTGTTAACTTAGAATATTTGAGATGCTCCACAATGAAGACAAACCATGGGGAGGGACATGAGACTAGGGCTCCAGCACCCCTAAAGTAGAGCTCCACTGGCTCTGGTCACCATTGCAGTGGCTCTGGGACTTCATTGTGAAATAAGAGGTAGGAGAGATATTGATAAAAAAAATGCAGAATCCTGGATCCTTCAGACTTACTGATCAAAAGACTGAGATTAGGACTGATTATGCATTTTT